>NC_087154.1:667500-717500 GCF_035594125.1 Scylla paramamosain | reverse complement strand
ACACAACAAAACCCAGAGTAAACCTGCCTACCAACCTGTTCCTCACAAGTAATGCCAGTGAATCAGATTCATATAAACCATTACTTGCAAGTTCATCATAACCAGATAGTTTGAATAGAAAAAAATGTTGATTTTTTGTTATTTGTTATTGAATAAACCAACTTCATTATATGCTTGTGTTGCATCATGAAGCATTCATATTTACTAACTGATAATACAGAGCACATATGAAATATAAAATATCCAGATAAGTTATATACGTCAGTCTAAACTACTGAAATACATACATATGATGAACTACACCTAGTACAGACTGATCACTAACAGGAACACAATGACTCTTGAGCTAGGAACAGCAAGAAGAAGAAGAAGAAGAAGAAGAAGAAGAAGAAGAAGAAGAAGAAGAAGAAGAAGAAGAAGAAGAAGAAGAAGAAGAAGAAGAAGAAGAAGAAGAAGAAGAAGAAGACGAAGACGAGGACGAAGACGAAGACGAAGAAGAAGAAGAAGAAGAAGAAGAAGAAGAAGAAGAAGAAGAAGAAGAAGAAGAAGAAGAAGAAGAAGAAGAAGAAGAAGAAGAAGAAGAAGAAGAAGAAGAAGAAGAAGAAGAAGAAGAAGAAGAAGAAGAAGAAGAAGAAGAAGAAGAAGAAGAAGAAGAAGAAGAAGAAGAAGAAGAAGAAGAAGAAGAAGAAGAAGAAGAAGAAGAAGAAGAAGAAGAAGAAGAAGAAGAAGAAGAAGAAGAAGAAGAAGAAGAAGAAGAAGAAGAAGAAGAAGAAGAAGAAGAAGAAGAAGAAGAAGAAGAAGAAGAAGAAGAAGAAGAAGAAGAAGAAGAAGAAGAAGAAGAAGAAGAAGAAGAAGAAGAAGAAGAAGAAGAAGAAGAAGAAGAAGAAGAAGAAGAAGAAGAAGAAGAAGAAGAAGAAGAAGAAGAAGAAGAAGAAGAAGAAGAAGAAGAAGAAGAAGAAGAAGAAGAAGAAGAAGAAGAAGAAGAAGAAGAAGAACTTCAAGAAGAAGAAGAAGAAGAAGAAGAAGAAGAAGAAGAAGAAGAAGAAGAAGAAGAAGAAGAAGAAGAAGAAGACGAGGACGAAGACGAGGACGAAGAAGAAGAAGAAGAAGAAGAAGAAGAAGAAGAAGAAGAAGAAGAAGAAGAAGAAGAAGAAGAAGAAGAAGAAGAAGAAGAAGAAGAAGAAGAAGAAGAAGAAGAAGAAGAAGAAGAAGAAGAAGAAGAAGAAGAAGAAGAAGAAGAAGAAGAAGAAGAAGAAGAAGAAGAAGAAAAGAAGAAGAAAGGAAGAAGAAAAGGAGAAGAAAAGAAAAAGAAGAAGAAAAAAAAATCTATGTAATATCCTCCCAAGTGATTTTACCTTCACGAATATTCCTCCATAGAATTAAATAACAGGTTTAGAAAGTATAACTGCACTGGTGACAATGGTGATTAGTGGCACTAGAAAGTGACACTCAGATGTGACACTCGGCAGTCAGAAGCCCAATAAAGATGTTAGTATCTTTACTTGTTATACTATCCCTACTGGAAAATAATTATTTCCACTAACACTCCTTTCCCTGATATGATGTAGCAGTGACTGAGGCTATAACAAGAGACACACTTTCATACACAGGCACTGCAAGATTTACCGCAAGTAGGAGGTTTTAATTCCTAACCCTGAGCTCAGTGGAATATACACTGTACACACTCCCCATGACACCAGTGACGGGCCGCTATTCACTCCAGCCATTGCGACATGGAAGATGTTTACTCAGCCGAAGTTTTTTTTTTCATTCGGTGCTGCCTCATGAAGTGACTCCGAGGTACGTTAGGTAAATATAAGTGATCAGTGACCATTGACCAAAGAGTTAAAGAGATGTAAAATGTAGAATATAATTGAAAGTAATATTGTTGTAATTTTTTTTTTTCATCTAGTCTCATTTATTTTTACAATACACGATTCCTCCCTGCATACCCATAAATATACTTTGTACATCTACACATGTTTAAACAGAGATACTTTTAACACACACACACACACACACACACACACACACACACACACACACACACCACTAATAGTAAAGAATTATCGGGGGTGAGAACGGGAGACGACCTCAGCTCATCACCGCAGAGCACACACGAGTATATAAACACGTACACACACAGTCACTCAATGAGGAGTCGCGGTCTTTTATGGATGTGTGATTATTGCCTCCTCCCGTTAAGTCTTCTGCATCTGCTGGCTGAGTTGCCGCTTCCTTGACCTCCGACGCTAACCCCCCCCTGTAAGCAAGGGAAGAGGGGTCGATGTTAGAGCCTCCCCAGTGCTTGGCGAGGAGAGCAAGACGAGAGAAGACCCAAAGCTTTGCCTTTTGTGAAATGTACTGGTCTTCATATTGTACCCCTAGACTCTACTGGAATTTGCTTTTGCACTGTGGATTTATCTTGTCGGCTTTCGTTAATTTCTTTTGCATGCACTATCTTATTTATTCACCTCCTTTTATGTCTGCCATTATTTCCATTTTCGGTTTCCTCTCTTGATTGCCACAATGTTACACAGGCTGTGATAACGTGAATGTTGTGCTGTCTCGAAATGCTGTCACCTTACAGCAGCACCATCAAATTAAAAGGAGCGTCAAAGACATCCGCTATCTTTTCATCATGATGGTAACATACATACATTTTCTTTGCCAACTTGACTCACTGGTCCAATAAGATCGATAAATACGTAACGTCAAAACGAATTTCCTCTCTGTTGCCTACACAGCGCTTAGTCTTGCACTATACTATATTTGCTCACTTACCCGCATGAGAAGCCATATGGGGTGATCATCTTCACGATCACACACACACACACACACACACACACACACACACACACACACACACACACACACACACACATACACACACACACACGGGACCAAGGCTATTTGCTGTAAGTTGGTACTCCAGGTCACAATGCTGGAGTCTGCTTGCTAATAGATGGATATATCTACATTATTTTAGTCTCGCCGTTGCCCTGATTGTTCCTGGAGTTCAGATATTAGAAATGTAAACAAACAGATGTAGACTCACGCTAGGTATCTTGCCATTAAAGGATAGTTCCAGTGCAAAACAAAATTGTACTCTAAGAATAGGGAGCTTACCAGCATATTGACGATAGCTTCCATTGATAGAAATGTAAGTAGACGTCTTTGAGCGTCAGCACCGATTTTTAGTTCATGGAAATATCAATTTCCTCACTGCATCCATATCTCATCTTGCTGTGTGTGTGTGTGTGTGTGTGTGTGTGTGTGTGTGTGTGTGTGTGTGTGTGTGTGTGTGTGTGTGTGTGTGTGTGTGTGTGTGTGCGTGCGCGCGTGTGTGTGTGTGTGTGTGTGTGTGTGTGTGTGTGTGTGTGTGTGTGTGTGTGTGTGTGCGCGTGTGCGTGTGTGTGTGTGTGTGCGTGTGTGTGCGTGTGTGTGTGTGTGTGTGTGTATATATATATATATATATATATATATATATATATATATATATATATATATATATATATATATATATATATATATATATATACTCGTATATATATATATATATATATATATATATATATATATATATATATATATATATATATATATATATATATATATATATATATATATATATATATATATATATATATATATATATATATATATATATATATATATATATATATATATATATATATATATATATATATATATATATATATATATATATATATATATATATATATATATGCACGAGTATATATCGTTTTAAAGGAAGAAGTGATTAGTGCACCTCAAGCCAGCCTTCCTTCCTCACACTCCCCTTCCTCTCCAGTCGCCGCCAAGAGGCATAAAAAACGATAACAACTCCAATGTCAACTGAACCATTTAAATGACAAAAGGACTTTTAATAATCGCCATCATCATTCATGCTCCAAACAGCGGCCGGCCGTCAAGACAATACGGGTGACGGCGAGGCTCCACGGGATCACAATGGCCCGAAAAGAATCCCACCGAAGCCCTCGTGCCCACTCCGCCATTGAGTCCAACAATGATATCCTCTACGGCGCTTCATGGCGATTCAGAGTCAGTGGCCTCTGTCTAAAAGCCACTCATTGCTTTATTTTGGGGGATCTAGTTGGCAGAGGACGCCACCGATTCAACAAGCCAGTTGTCGACTCGTGTTTTCCTCTTAGCACACGTTCTGCTCTGCCCACTGCGAGGCAAAACATTTAATGGGCAGTCAAGTTGAAAAGCCATCTAGAAAATTTAGAGTACATGCAATTCTTCATGATAATTTGCAGAAACCACAGGCACCAAAAGATGACCGTGGCGACGTCTGGTGTCTCCCTGCCGCCCCCTCCTCTCCCATGCGCCCCCCGCCGCCATAAACAAGCCCAACAAACGGGTACTGACGTAATACATCTGTCACATTTTCCACGGGTCCTTCACGCACTCAATGGCCCACTAGACCTAACCCAATTGATAGCCGAGGCAATGGTCCGTGTAGGGGCGAGAGGGGGGAGAGGAAGAGGCGAGCGAGGGAAGTATATAGAAAGGGAGATAAAGAGGAAGGAGGAAGAGGAGAGCATAATGGAGAGGGTTAGCATTAAAATGAACGTGAAATAAAAATACATGAGAGACAACCATAACACAAATAAATGTATGTACACAGCAGGATGTAGAAAGGAAGATAAAAGAGGGAAGAGGAGGAAGGAGTAATGGTGAATAGCTGTATTAAAAAGCATGAGAAGTAAAAATAAGGAGGCAACCATAACACATAAATACATCTTCCTCCCAAAGAAAATGCGCAAAATGGTTTACAGAAAGAAATACACAAATGGAATAGAAAGGCATGATAATGGACATGGTTAGTATTAAATGGCACAATCAATAAAAATTCACACCGTAACAAACACAGCTAGATAAAAAAAAAAAAGTGATTCATGATTAAAGTATTATTTTGAATGGAAGATAATGATGAAAGAGGGCACAACAACGGAGAGGGCTGGTATCAAAGGACACGATGAATAAAAATACACAAGGGATACCCATACATGATACAAAAAATATCCATGTACAAAGACTATACACACACACACACCAGTCTTTCTATAGGGGGATGTTTTTATTCTTCTCAACCCGTAACCTTTCTCTCGTTATACAAAAATACACACACACACACACACACACATACACACACACATATAAAAAAAACAAAACAAAGCCCCTGCCATAACTAACCACGAGCAAAAAGCGCCAATAAGAAGGACGTGACTGCCAGCGATGCTCGTATAATTAAAACTGAGAAAGGACACTGGCAAATTTTTCGGACCATTTACGACGATTGGCCGCCACTAACACGACCGTCACACAAAAAGGAACGTAATTAACGCTACATCACGCTACGTCCACATTCTCATCTTTTTCTCCCCCGCTGGTGTTTTTATGCCGCAAGACAAAGTGACAAAGCAAGGGAGCGACAAGAACCTAAGTTGACGCCACACCCCTCCAGCCCCACCTGGCCAACACTACACAGCGAGCAATGCACTGCAACGCGCCCATACCCATCCAAGCCACCACAGTACAATTGCACTCGTTGAACATACACTGTCAAAATAAAGACCCATGCAAACCCATCTTAGAAAACTTGGACACCAGCGCGCATAATAAGACCCACGAAACCCACCAAGGCAAAATAAGACCATCGAAGCCACCACGGAAGATTAGACTCAAGCAACTAACCATGGCATAATTAGATCCATGCAATCCAACACGGTATAATTAGACGAACGGAAGCCACTACAGCAATATCAGACACACGGAAACCAGAACAGCACACCATTTCGGCACAAGACACTAACAGTCGAACGTGGGAATTTTTTATCTATTTCCTTCCTTCATTCTCTCTCTCTCTCTCTCTCTCTCTCTCTCTCTCTCTCTCTCTCTCTCTCTCTCTCTCTCTCTCTCTCTCTCTCTCTCTCTCTCTCTCTCTCTCTCTCTCTCTCTCTCTCTCTCTCTCTCTCCTACTATTCTTTTACTATTTACATCAGTGTATCTGACGTGTGCATGCAATGGTCATGCTCTCCTCACGGCTAATAATGTGTTTACAGTATCTCCTTGATTGCTGCGGTTGTAGGAGCCAACACGGACGGGTAGAAACCTTTTATCGTCACTCCAACATACTGCACCAGAACCCAGTAAAACCCTTACTTCTGTTGTTCCTGCTGCTGCTGCTGCTACTACTACTATTACTACTACTACCACTACTACTACTTTTACTGCTACTAAAACAACAACAACAATAACAGAAACTATTATCACTACTACTTCTAGTATTAATACTAATATTGCTGCTGCTACTACTAGTGCTGCTGCCATTACTTCTGTTGCTCCTGTTGTTGTTGCTGCCGCTGCTGTTGCTTCTGTTACTACTACTACTACTACTGTTACTGCTGATGCTGCTGCTGCTGCTGCTACTACTACTACTATTACTACTACTACTACTATTACAACTATTATCATTATCTGTAACACAGCCCATCGAGGCAACCTAGGTCAGCGTGGCAAGGTACATGGCTTAACCTCATCTTTCCTTTCATCGGGAGAAAGCTGATACATATATATATATATATATATATATATATATATATATATATATATATATATATATATATATATATATATATATATATATATATATATATATATATATATATATATATATATAATAGCTAATTATTCATGATCGTAATTTACACAATAAGCAAACCATTAATGGAGAGAGAGGGCGAATGGAAAGACACAGAAAGCCACCGACACCAGACAACCATTACCCAGAGGACACTCACGCGTCGGCAGGAGGGCCTCGGGAGTCTCGGCAGTGGAGGGCCGGGCTGTACTCGACATCACAGACCCTCACGGCTCAGTTTTCATCTTCAGTCATACCTAAAGAGAATAGGTGTATAAAGTGAAGGCTTACAGAATTTCATCTAGATATAAAAATGACAAAAAATATGAAGAAAACTAAAGGATGAGATATTATGAATATATTGATTCATAAAATAAAATATGTAAAAAAATGTATATCATGAAAAATTGTAAAAAAAAAATTGAATTGTGAAAATTTTCTATAAAACTTGGCGGCTGAAGCATTGCCATTAACATCACACCAACACGTGAGTTACACCTCGCACGTCAATGGCCGCGGCACAAGCTCTGCGGTGCACCGAGAGGCAGGAGCCAGAAAGACACGAGTTCCATTTACAAATTACCAACACGAAGGTAAGGGAGGGAGTAACATTATCCCACACAGACACGTAATGTTGTGGTGCGGCTAATCTTGAATCCCTGCTCCTGCGGCTGCTTCACTATTTTCGTACACCACAGTAAATGTATGCTAATGAAAAGATTCGAATATTTTTGATGACACATTCAAATGGCAAACTCCTGTACCATTGTTATTTGACAGCTTTCCTTGAGAAGACTATTTTCCTTGAGCGTCAGACTTTCCCATAATGTTTCATCCCAGAGTTGTATTTCCTCCCTTACCGCTCCCTTTATGAGCTGCATACAGCCTCCTCAACATGATTAACGACTCTCCCTATTTAAGCCTGTACGCGTGGCTGTAATAGTGAAGGCTGAGCTGTACTGGTGTGAGAGCAAGGCAGGCGAGGCTGAACGAAGGCTGGCGGGCGGCGGCGGGGCCCGCATCTGCATAGAGTGATTGTTGTCCCCTGAAAGAGAGAGTGTGCGCGCTTCAAAGGCAATTGTTTATCTTTTCATTATGGATTTTGTTCTATGTGAGGGAGATGAATAGAAGAATTTTCGAAATTAGAGTCTTGAATGGAATTTGAGATAATGGAGTTTCTAGCCGGGAGAGAGAGAAAGAACAAAAAGTGTATCGCCCTTTAGTACGGGAAGGCTCTCAGAAATCCACATTGTTCGCTGCCTTTCCGGCGACGCTGTGTTGCGACGCTTTTTGATTATGGCCCTCTTTCAGGACTCCGGACATGAAAGTATGATAATGTGATCTTTGTTTCAGAGGAGGGACGGCGCGACAATAGCCAATGCAGATATTGCGCACTTAGATAAATAGGCCTTTCATTCCCCGTCTTCTTTAACTCTTGGCTGACAATATCTTAAAAGCCGCGCGCCTCAACAGTCCTCCAGGTGGCTGTGTGGAGCGGCGCGCGCACCCTCCGCCGCCTTCCTTTGTGGCCAAGTGTTACATTTGCCGGCGCCACAAAGGCTCCCTCTAGCGGCAGGTGAATTCAAACCCCAAGTGAGGTGTAATCCATTAGCTCCCTCACTCTCTCTCTCTCTCTCTCTTACAGAAATACCTCGTTTGTGTGTGTGTGTGTGTGTGTGTGTGTGTGTGTGTGTGTGTGTGTGTGTGTGTGTGTGTGTGTGTGTGTGTGTGTGTGTGTGTGTGTGTATGCACACACGTATGGACCTCCGTGGTACAATGGTACCGCTCTGGTTTGGGGGCAGATGGGTCCTCAGGCACAAGTGTCCAAATCCTCACCGAGGGTCGAGGTTAGGAAAGGTATCACTCTCCAAAGCGGGTCATAACTGCGAAAACCGAAATCCTCCCCTAGGAGGCACACTTTGGACGTAAGATATATATATATATATATATATATATATATATATATATATATATATATATATATATATATATATATATATATATATATATATATATATATATATATATATATATATATATAGATAGATAGATAGATAGATAGATAGATAGATAGATAGATAGATAGATAGATAGATAGATAGATAGATAGGTAGATAGATAGATAGATAAATAGATAGATAGATAGACAGATAAATAGATACAGGTAGATATATCAAATAAAAGTAGCTACAAAGAACTTTTAAAACAGACAAACATATAGGCAGACCGGTATCCTTTCAGCGCATTAGGTTATCAATACATTAATTCATGTTCATATTTAAGCTCTCTCTTGACTAATGTCTTCACTGCATGTCTTAAAGGTTACCAGGGAGATATTAAGATTACCAAGGAAAACGCTCTTTGATATTATAATCATCCGATGCCGTAAGACCCTGAATGTCCTGTGACTACGAGATGACTTAAACAAAACATCAGAACTAAAATTCCCTTGGCAAAAGCCCAATATATGTAAAACAGGAAAAAAAAAAAAAAAAAGGAGGACGGGAAGTTTAGAGTCCGGCCAGCGTATTACTAAGGAATTAAGAATTGTTGTTGAATTATACTGGAATGTGAATGTATGGGCAACGTACAGCCAAAATCTGGAGGCAGCCCACCGTTAAATTACTCCTTCTTTTATACTTAATTAAAGAAATAACAAAATTTTGAATGAAACTACATGTTATAAAATTTCCACAAAGTACACAAAAACATAAGTAACAGACCTGACTTGCCGGGTAGTGTATAATACAAGGAAACTATCTCATAACAGTTACCTTTCTCTTCATAAATGATTAGACGACACTTTTCTAGGATAATAATGATGTGCAGTCTAACGCGTAAGTGGACGAGGGAGTGACTCATACCTAACGTTTTCATCAATTTTCTTCCAGGGACGGTACAAATATAAACCACTAGGAGAGTCACAATGAATACGATACAGTGGTCAGTGATATTATGTGTAACCTAGGGCACCATGAGCTTTTGTAATGGAATTTTTTGTCTTACGCATAATAGTAATACCACAATACATGTCAAAATTGTATGTGTGTATGCGTCAGAGAGAGAGAGAGAGAGAGAGAGAGAGAGAGAGAGAGAGAGAGAGAGAGAGAGAGAGAATGTGAGGGGCACTCAACTCATTCAGCACTACTAAACACGATGGACCCAAAACCTTTTCGTCTCATCGATTCCTCTCCTCTAACAGACTGTCCTGATTCCCTCACTCGCTGCCGTACTGCTGCATCCTTAATATGTCTTATCGTCATTTCCCTCGTTACTGGCTCCCGAACTTGATAACTCCATGCCTTCCCCTTTCTCGCGGTCTCACTGCACAAGTCTTTCTTTTTCTGTTGACCCTCATCCTTATTCTGTCCATCTTACTAATGCAAAAGTTAATGGTTATCTTCATTCTTGCATTCCTTTTATTATAATATTCACGAATTCTCTTTCCATTTCTGTATTTTTCTCCTGTGTACGAGCTGAGGAATGTTAAGACATCTCAGAAAATAAACTGTATTCTCTTTCAGTTCTCCTACTTCTTTTCCTTTATCAGAGCGGCATCTGAGCGGGTTTTCTTTTGTCGAGCTTTTTGCCCTTGGCTGATCTGCCTGATACATAAAAGAAGTGTGTGTGTGTGTGTGTGTGTGTGTGTGTGTGTGTGTGTGTGTGTGTGTGTGTGTGTGTGTGTGATTTGTGATGTTGTAGAATGAAATATTTCAATGCAAATTCAGAAAAAAAGCATTGTAAGAGGTGAACTTCATTTTTTTTTTTTTTTTTTTTCTCGTGGAAGAAATCATCCCGTGCCTGCCGCCTTCTGGAGCGTAGCGGTACATAACGCCCTAAGTTCTTCCTCGCCAAATATCAAGACTCCCAAATATCCGACGAAAACGGAGAAAACGTCCACTTACTTTCGCGCGCAACTTGAAAGTCTGGGATCCTCCCTCCCTCCGTTTGTTTACTTTCGACTAAATGTATTTTCCCGCCACAAAGGTGCGAGTGTGTGCGTCGTGATTGGTCCATTGTCATTGGTGCCGATTCTTTCACTTCTCATTTTCGCGCGCTTTTTGTGTCACCAGATGGCGAGCTATTGTATTCCGGCCAAAATCAACAGAGGAAGACGATTCTATCAATATTTTGTCCCCCAAGTTGTCTACCAGGCTGACGCCTTCCTCCGAAATTGGTTATGTATAGATATCCGTTTGCGAGAGAAAATTTATATTCCTATATTTACTGACAAAAGAAAACTGTTTAATGAAAAAGCCGTTTTTTTCAAGGTAGCTTCAGAAGGCAGCGTGATGGAATGTATTGTGTTCAGTTTAGCGCCACGCCTCTAGCGGCTCAGTGTGGTTATAGCCAGTGATGGTGCCACCACCTGGAACAGATTGCCTCGAGTGTGTCCGAGAGGGTTGGCTGCGAATGATTATGGCAAGAAATATTGCAAGATTACGGCTCATTCAGCGTATTAGGTACAGTACACGTGAACATGAGGTGAGAAGCTCATGCTGGAAACACGGAAGGCACACACACACACACACACACACACACACACACACACACATACACACACACACACACACACACACACACACACACACACACACACACACACACACACACACACACACACACCAGATGACCTTAAATGAAGTACTCACTTACCTCCCTACTTACCTACCTATGCTACCTATCTACCTACATACATACATACATACATACATACAAGATATCACGGAACATCGGTATGAGACTTAATGACTTTATATAGCTGCTACAAGTTCGTCGTCACTTGATTCCTTTTAGCTGAGCCTGATATGAGGCGCCCGTTGTGTCCAGTCGGGCAGCCTGTCACGGCAATCCTGTACATTTCATTACCACCGGAGATATGGCTGGACTCACACCAAGCTTTTAGCTGTATGAATCGTCACAAAAGTTAGCAGCTGAGGGCAGGCGACCTGAAGAAGGCCGTTGGAACTATATGCCTGACAGAGGCCTGTATTTCAGGCGTGAAGAGGCTGTACAAACACTGTGTCCGTCATCAGCCACATCCTTGTGTCACAACTTTGCCGCGTTTGTTCCCATGTCAATGAAGGCTGCTCGTCATTATGGAGGTGCTTGTTACTGATTTCCATGGGTGATTCATGAGGGTTTTCCTATCGTGGGCAGAAAGACAAAAATACACGTCTTAAGTTATCCAAAAAATTAATACAGTGTGTGTAGTGAGTGACATCGACTCCAGAGGTTGGCTGCGCGGCGCCTCGTCCCCAGCGCCTGGTCTCAAGGGGCTGTGTGTTCCCCTCACTCCTGGGAATATTAACGTAATTGGGAATCGAATCGAAGTCTAACTAACGCTCTTGTTCCATAACTTCCGGTAAACAGATTTTATATATTTCATGCCACCGTGAGCCTTTCACTGGCCCAGGACCTCTCTGCGATCACCTGCTTGTCGCCAAGACCTCGGCAAGCGTCTCCCGCCAGGCACAGCACGGCGGACTTCCACTGACAGGTTCCCCACACCTCTGACACAAGATTCACTCAGTGAAGTCGAAGAGAAACGCGCTCATAATGACTTTTTTGTTATTATTTCAGTAGAAAAAAAATCATAATAACTTTTTTTTTGTTATTATTTCAGTAGAGTTAATATGTAACACTTTTTGTAGAGTAACTTTTCTAGGATTATCTTGGATATCTATTTTATTTTAACTGATAAGCAACTTTAAATGGTTACAAAAGTTACTGCCATTTCGGAAACTAACTGGACTATTGTACTCCACTCTGGAGGCTTGGCGGGGAACAGATGGGGACGGAGCTGGGTACATTGTGAACTCGCGGCTCGGAAAGAGCTAGGGAAAGTGGGCAGCAATCATACTCCCCTTAGCCCGCGCGGCCCCACTAGTGTGTGTGTGTGTGTGTGTGTGTGTGTGTGTAACCTTCCTATAACGGACCACACTCTGCCTGTGCTACACCTCAGAAGTAATAAATAGTATGCCATGTATACTTTATTTCAGTCAATTAATGTTTTCCTCCGAGTTATTTACTAGCGGCCAGAAAGTGGTTAGCTCACTCGACTTACGACTACATTGTCTGGAGTCAGGCGGAGCTGATCATGACCACTTTTACATTTAAAGACCACGTAACATAACATGAAAGAGGCACGCAAATTATGGCGAGCAACAGTGACCTCGAATCCCGTCGGGGGCAGGCCGGTGACCCTCCCGCCTGCGAGTGCGTGAGGCTCTCAAGCAGTGAGACTCAGAGACGCTTTACACTTCACCAGGATTAGTGAACAGAAGATGGAAAAGCAATGGTAATGATGATGATGATGATGATGACGATGGTGGTGATGATGATGATGATGATGATGATGATGATGATGATGATGATGATGATGATGATGATGATGATCGTGGTGGTGATGACATTAATTGTAATAATAATAATAATAGTAATAATAATAATAATAATAATAATAATAATAATAATAATAATAATAATAATAATAATACCACTGCAATAACAACAAAAATAATAATAATAATAATGATAATAATGGTAATAATAATAATAATAATAATAATAATAATAATAATAATAATAATAATAATAATAATAATGATAATAGTAACAATAACAATAATGATAATAATAATAATAATAATAATAATAATAATAATAATAATAATAATAATAATAATAATAATAATAATAATAATGGTAATAATAATAATAATAATAATAATAATAATAATAATAATAATAATAACCAACTATTGCTCTTATTATCACAATTTTAATCATTATTACCATTTTTGCTTTTCTTTATCATTATTATTATTATTATTATCATTATTATCATTATTATTATTATTATTATTGTTGTTGTTGTTGTTGTTGTTGTTGTTGTTGTTGTTGTTGCTGTTGTTCCTGTTGCTGTTGTTATGTTGTTGTTGTTGTTGTTGTTATTGTTGTTGTTGTTGCCATCAATATTGCAATCATCATTCCTTTCATCACGAATACTAGACACCCAGCACAGCACTTGGCTGCGCGCCTGAGCACGCCTCGACAGTGCCACTCCCAGCAGCAGCCTCGCGCCCTCCCACCCCACACATTCCATTGCTTTCCTCCAGCTACAAGTTTCAGCACGAGGATTTTAAGACCGATGAGATCTACGGTTCCTCCTCTCCCTCCTCTTCACCTCCTCCTCCTTATTCTTCTTCCTGGCGGTGAGTCTGGTACGGCGGGCGGGCCATTGTGTCGGTAATGCAGCCCCTGCCAAGGTTAGGTCTGCTCGCCGACTCGGCCACCCTGGCGGGAACCTCTCTTGTTATAGTGCATTAAGGACGTTTCATATTTCTTTATGTGTGTAAATGGGGCTAATAGCTAGCCAGGAAAAAGCTCTTCAAGCCAGCCAAAATGGAGGGGAAATTACCCCAAACTAATATACTCTTTTGCTCATGAGCAAGAAAGACGCATTCCTGTGTGCCGCGTGTCGAGGCGAAGCCAGCCATCGCGCGTCGCGGAGTAGAACCCGCCCGTCCACTGAACGGCTTGGGGGAAGCGCCACTTCAGCATCTATACCCGGAGTTCCTCGAAGGCTCCTGCACAAAGCTAGGAACATAATGGAAGACATAAACAAAAAACTCCCTCCCCTGCTCCTATACAACGGTAAGATAAACTGAGAGCTTTATCTGCCGCTCTCCTCTCACACATTACCCTTATCGCCGCACACGGCACTCCGCGACTAGCCACCATGTAGGGGTGAATTTCATCCTTCCTTACGAAACCAACATTCATCTCAGCATGTTATTCTTGGCCCTTATTTCTTCTTTTTCTTTTTCTTTTTTTTTTTTTTTTTTTTGCGAGGACGGGGACTTTGAGCGACAAAAGCGAGTTTGTTTAGGGCAGGGCGGTCTGGCCGATGATCTAGTGGCGGTGTCTTTACGTCCTGCTCGCGTTTTCAACGTTTTCTGCTTTTATGATTTCTTTTCTTGCTCCTAAAAGACGTAGTGGGCAGCGAGGGAGCGTTGGGGCGGTGACAAGGTGGGCGGCTTACGTGGCGGAGGCGTTTTATATATTCTGGTGCAGGGAAAGTGTGGGATTCTGTGGTGGCACGGGTGGGAGTGTTGGGGGTGAGGTGTTGTGGGAAACAAGTGCCGCTTGCTGGATGGCGGGCAGTAAGGAGTGGCGGCAGTGTGCCCAGTAATAATTAGTGTTGTAGCCTTGCATTGTTTTTGCCGCTATCAAGCTTACTTTTTAAGAACAAATGACAAATAATTAAGAACGTAATGAAAGAAAATTACTTTGGGAAAAAAAAATTATATAAAACGAATGCAAGCAAATAATTTGCATTTTTTTTTTTTATGTGAGGTCACTGCAAATAATTGTAAAAGGAAGGCGGAGTCGCGGCTACTGTTGGCAAACCCTCAAAAAATAGCAATAATTCCATGCGACTGTTGTCCTTCTGTTCCTAAAAGTATTCCGAACAATGAGAGAACGACTTTTCTCTCTCTTGTGTATGCAATGTAATAAAATTTTGAACGTGCGAGCGAGCGAGCGTGTATGTGTGTGTGTGTGTGTGTGTGAATATATATATATATATATATATATATATATATATATATATATATATATATATATATATATATATATATATATATATATATATATATATATATATATATATATATATATATATATATATATATATATATACACAAACACACACACACACACACACACATGCATTGGTTTAACATTCCCAGAGGTCACCTTCCGCGGCACGTTGGGAACGGCTCTGCTGGTAATAAACTGATTGCAATTAATTTAAGTACTGCTTTCAAAATGAGTTTACAATTCCTACCGTAAGTCAGACCGGTAACACATTACTGTGACCCATTCAGGGATACTTCACGTCCCCCGACAGTTAAACTTAAAAGATTGAGGTCCAGCATATATGAAAAACAACACAATTAGAAAAATATAAGATAAGTCTGGCCATAAAACTTTCAAATAAAAGAAGCTCACTCAAGTCTTGCACGACCAAGAAAGATAAAGAAAACGGTCACCGGCCACATCAGGGCCAGGCCTCCAGAGCTTTCGCCGCGTGGCTAACTTTTAATCCTCCATTTAATGTGAATAATTTTAATTCGCAAGAACTATGTTTCTTAAGAGATCCTCCTCCAGAAAACTGGTCCACAATACAAGAGTACAATGACGCCCTTTGTGCAATACGCCGGTGATGTCCTTCACTGTTACAACCTAAAACTAAATAAAGCTTTTTAACACTCTTATTGCTATAGTCGTCCTTTGCTGATATTCAGAGCACGTGAAAAATATCTGCATTCACACACACACACACACACACACACACACACACACACACACAGGATAAAGAAGGAGAGGGGTGAGGAGAAAGGAAGTAAAATTTGTTTTTTTCTAGGCTGCAGAACTATTTAGGCGAATGTACATCAAATGACTGTGTTCTTGCTAATTAAAATGTGCGATCCCAGAACCTGAATCCAGACAAAATCTCACAAATCGCCATTCATAGAAACAACTGTGCAGCTTCGCATTGTGGGCTTGCCAAAATGATAACACTGGAAATCTTGTGAGGACTGTCAATAGATTCCGATTTCATTTCCACGTTTAATTAAGTAAATGGAAAATTTCTTACACGAAATGAATTTATGCGTTAAATATACTTTCCGTTTTAGCATAATGAATTCTTTTAAAACTCTATAATGAATTCAGCTTCATTTCTGGTAAGTTTTTTGAAAGCTCAGCAATACGCAACACACAATACCAATGACTATGTATGCGCTTCATACAACCACACACAATACACTTTGAGATGATAGCAATGGATTTGAATGCATGAAATGTATTGTAGACGTATTAATGTGTGTAATAGTGAAGGCGAGCGAGCCACCACTGTAACTCCCTTCAAACCAGCCCTGAATTCCTCCACCCCCCAGCCCCCCACTGCGCCTCCACCTGCGCTGCACGCACGGGCCTCGTCTCACCACACCATCAAGCATTAATACCATCCCTACAATCAATAACAGCTCTATATTATAAATCATACTTTTTATTATTATACTGGAGTTAGTTTTCTCTCTAATACTGATGTTAATCTAACATAAAGTTTGTTGTCTGAAATGAGTAGTTCTCTTTTGTAATACCTGGTCTGGCGATATCTCTGCAACAAATCCACCGACTCGTGGTCAACTTTTCCATGACTACGATAGATCTCAATGCAGCAATTGTATTAATACGATGTACTGCATCTCTGACGAATCAGTCGCATATCAAACCTTACTGGTGATAAGGAAAAATAAATAAATAAAAAAGACAGCAATTGTGCGTTTCCCTCTACGGATGAAGTTCGTCACACATTTCTCGAAATTCTTATAAGAACATAAGAACATTAGAAAATAAGTGAAGGTGGAAGAAGCTGTCAGGCCTACACGTAGCAGTCTCTGTATGAAACCTACCTATTTATTTCCACATGTAATCACATACACATTTTTTTTCTAATCTGCTTTTAAAAATCTCTTGTGACTTATCACTAGCAACCCGATTACTAACTCTATTCATCTATCGCTTTAGCTAAGAACCTTAAAAACAAGTCTTAAATAAATGCGTTGAGTAAGAGGCACTAAGTCAGCATGCAGGCGGACACCAAGCGAGAGTAAAAATCCTCCTTTAGACAGATGTTGCCAAGAATTCTTACGGCGCATGTCAGCCATCACTTGGGTGTTGTTCTTGAGGAACACCAAGTAAAACACTCACCCACAGCCCGTTTTATGCATTGTCACTTTTCCTTGAATAACCACGTTCTCACTATGTCCTTTGTGCATCACACTGCACCACCACGATGGTCACTACATGTTCATATAATTCTATACCAAACAACTTCTAAAACTTTGAAATCCATCTTATCATCCACCACCACTACCACAACCACGCTAATGACAATAACAAGCTGTTCACCCATTACTGCTGCCCTATCCGCCTCTCATCTAGCCCACTCGCATCTTTTCCAGTACGTAGCTAGGAGTGTAAACAATTTCCAAAGAAAACCTGGAGAACAACAAGTGAATACAAGCATGTCCGGCTCATGGTGACTCTGCGCCCTGCCGCCCTTGACCCGTGTGTACCGAGCGTGTCAGTTGCTGTTTCCGAGGAAGTGAGGCATCAACGTGTCTTACACAAGAACAGTGCCATTGGTGTTTGTTTATTCTTTAAGAGCAGTATTGTCATGACTTCTCAAGGTCATTTACATGGGTGGAGGGCCCAGACAGGTGTGCCAATGGTCCCACGGAGTAGGACAAGAGGCAGCGTCTGACAAGGACCACAAAAAGGAGGAGGCGACTCTTCACAGTGTGCACACTGGAGTGAAGGAGCCGCGGTGACACAGCACACATAAACAGCGCTTATTTATTCCCCTTGATGCGTGCTGCCAAAAGTAAAGAATCAGCATCCGTGTGTCAGTTTTATGTGATGTATGATGCAGGCGAGTCCGTCAGTCCTTCAGTGTGGTCACCACGAAACACTGCTGTCCACTTCACTGCCTGGAGCACACTTCAGCGTCCTCCCAGGATGCCAGTGAAATGAGAAAAAAATATGAGCTACCTTTTTACTTCTATCTATCTATTTATATTTATCTATCTATCTATCTATCTATATCTATATATATATATATATATATATATATATATATATATATATATATATATATATATATATATATATATATATATATATATATATATATATATATATATATATATATATATATATATATGTAATTGTGTGTACTTCTATGTTTATTTATGTGCGTTTTTAAGAGAATGTTCATTAGACAATATTCGCAAGCGTTATTTCTTAGGAGAGTATGTCATGTGAGCCATTCGTACTGGGGTGTTAGAGAGCGACCATTAAGGCATTTTCAGAAACTATCCAGCCAGTGCCAGTGACTTTTGATACGAGGACCTGTCACCAGACAACATACAACGCGCGTGTACCGTGCCACTGTGCCCACTTCACCATACTCTCCACTCAGAGCGGTACCCAGCAGCCTTCAGATCTGTGGCCTGGGTTGTCTGGGGCACTAACTTGCTCGTATAGCGGTCCTCATCAGCATAAATTTGCAGGTTTACGCAATAAGATATGTGTTATGCATGTAATGGACATTATGATGTTAATATAATACAAAAGCTACGTTTTCCGCCATTCCTTGGTGAGGGCATGTGTTACAATCCTCGTGCACGTTCTTCATCACCATAGCAAACGTTTTCACCACCAACAGATGTGTTCATTGTTTCGACCACTGCTACATTGTGCAAGGATCAACATATTTTTATCTCCATACAGAAACTTAATTCATCTAGCAAGTACGTCCTCTCAATTAATACAAAAATAAATAAATAAATAAATAAAAACAAAAAGAAAATGGCAACACTCCGTTCTAACAGATGAATGTTGCCTGAGAACCACTGGTGCTGTAAAGAGCAGGATAGAACTTCGGTCATACACATATTGGGCTGTACTCTTCGTCAGGCTGTGTCGAAACAACGGGAAGAGAAAGGGAGGAGCTATGGCCGGCAAGGCCATAAATAACAGCACACAGTTGCTTAACAACTTCCACTGTTTAGATCTGTCCAGACTAAAATTGTACTAAAAGGCTGGAGATGGTGCTTCTCCGGCAGGCGCAACAACACAAAGGCCCTCACGAGGCGCCATGGCCGTCTATGTTGCCTATTTTGTCGGCTAATGGCTGTTTGTTGTGGCCTCATCCGCCGGGGGCGGGGCGGGCGGACATCACTCACCACGCTCCACGGCCGCCACACCCTCCGCTGCCGGAGAAGAGGGGAAGGCATCCCAAGGGGAGCTCGTAGAAAGGAGGAGAAAAAAAAAAAATCAGGGTGAAGATCGGGGCTTTGTGAAAGATGAAGGGCAAGAGAGAAACGTTGATAGCAGAGGCTGCCATTCTCAAGTAAACCTCTGCTTATCCATCTTTTCCTGCACCACTGCCGAGTTTTTTATAATTTTTAAGGAATATTTTGTAATGATGATGCCTGGAGTGGAAAGACACAAGGTTTGTAATTAGTAAAAGCGATAAAAGTGAAATGATTTTGTTGGACATGATGGAACGTGAAGTGAAGCCTGAGCAGACTTCTTTGTCTTAGCCTTTGTCATGGGTAGAGAGAGAGAGAGAGAGAGAGAGAGAGAGAGAGAGAGAGAGAGAGAGAGAGAGAGAGAGAGAGAGAGAGAGAGAGAGAGAGAGAGTCACATAGATACGTGCACCATAAGCCCATGGTTTATAATAGGTACCTTGTGTTTAACTCAACAAGTAAAGTTAATGAAAATCAAACACCAGATTAAGGTGCTGAATGTGCTTGCAAGGGCGAATGCCTCTAGCAAGTGACGGTCCACTTCATTGTACCACGAATACACTGTACCAAACTGCGTATCCGATTGATGACACTAGTAATTAAGAAATGTTTAGTGCAATTTAGCTGCACACGTGTGCATATTGTAGTTAAGTTTACATGTGCATACGTCTTCGGCGATCCTCCAGATAACAGATCTCGTCTTGCCAACACTTCTTCGCGGAATTTCAAGCACCAGGATGGATATGTATCACAGTTATAAATCAAACGGGTCCAGTTTTCATAATAGCCCTTACATAATAGTTGAAATTTAGTAGTGAATTTCTTATAACAGAAATTCACTTCACTCCTGAAAGAGCAATCAGTTCATAAGGTTCATAGTACTACTAGCTAAGCCCGTAACCTCGCTGCATCTCTGGTTTTTCCTACAATAAAATTTTCTCTCTACAGTTTCACATTCTCTACACACAATTGTAAGCATGTTGATATTGCACATACGAGTAGTCCATGCTAAATGCCAGTCTGTTACGTGTTGTAATGACAGAATCACCAAGGGTCGTGACGGTGACATACAGCGTTCCTACAGCAGCACTAAGGAGGTGAGTCCTTTCACTGGTAATGGCACTATGGCACGTGTTGCTTCATTTGAGTATAGGCGATTTTTATGAACAGAAAGTAACTACGGGCAAAGAAATACTTCGATTAAACGATCCGTCCTTTTCATGCCGGTGCTCTTTCGTAACTAGAACATGTTATCAAGGCCACAGCAGTCTAAAGGGCAGCACTTTGTGAGAGAACAGCTCTATGAAACACCGCGATTGATTCCCAGATACATAACAGCGACAGGGAGCTTCACGTTACCTGTTCATGTGAGAGAGAGAGAGAGAGAGAGAGAGAGAGAGAGAGAGAGAGAGAGAGAGAGAGAGAGAGAGAGAGAGAGAGAGAGAGAGAGAATGATAATGATAACAGCAGCGGCAACAACAACAACAACAACAACAACAACAACAACAACAACAACAACAACAGCAACAACAATACAAAAGCAAACAAAGCATTTACTTTCTTTTTCTTTTTGAACATAACCAACGGGCAGCAAATTCTCAGCGAGGCACACAATAACAAAACAAAGACGAACAATTAAGAGCCACATATTGCTTGCTGATATTCGCTTTCTTCAACTTCTACCCTTTTATCGAAAATGAAACAATCACCGTCTCTTTTAATTTAGGACGTGCATAGGGGGAGGGACTGCAAACACTGACTGAAAGGAAAACAAAACTCACGGAAATGCACATCACATACACACACACACACACACCCACACGCACACACACACGTACACACACACACACGTACACGAGGTAGGGGGATGCTACCTACTCCCTTTATTCTATTATCAGGGAGACAACAGCTGTTTAGGGTTGAAACAAAGGAATAAGAGGGTGCGTGAGGAGAGAGAGAGAGAGAGAGAGAGAGAGAGAGAGAGAGAGAGAGAGAGAGAGAGAGAGAGAGAGAGAGAGAGAGAGAGAGAGAGAGTTGGGTGACAGACAGACATACAAACAGATAGACAGAATGATAGACAGACAGATAAAACAGGCAAACAAAAAGAGTGATATAGATAAACAAAACAGGCAGAGCAGGTGACTGATTGACTGGCTGACTGAATGAATGATCGACTGACTGAGAGGAAGAAAATCACAGAAAAAGAAAGAAAGAAAGAAAAATAATAAGAGGACACACACACACACACACACACACACACGGAGACAGCAAGTTACTATAACAAACAGAGATACAGAGATACGAACAAAACGAGAGAGAGAGAGAGAGAGAGAGAGAGAGAGAGAGAGAGAGAGAGAGAGAGAGAGAGAGAGAGAGAGAGAGCAGGGTGCAGCGTCACAGTGGCGGTGGCGGTAGTGGTGGTGGTGGTGGTGGACGCGAGCAATATACAATGTTATTATGTTGCGTCCAAACAGAATCAGCTCGTCGTGTGTTACTGCGGACAAAGGGATCCGCACAATAGGAGTAAAGAGGCATTCACTCGTATTAATTTAGTGTATAAAGACTCCATAATGCGACGTCAAGCAGCCAGTTTCATACATCCCTGCCCCTCTCCCTGGACTTCCGATGTCTTGGCAGTAAAGTCGTGGGGGAAGATGGCAGGGGAAAGGGGGAAGGGGGGGAGGGGATCAGGGTCGGGGGAGTAGAGAGAGAAAGAGACGGTGGGTCGAGTCCTCTGCCCATTGTTCAAGCAGAGGCTCCCGGAGGGGTAAAAAAGAGGTCGATGATAATGGTATGCAGGCGAGCAGCTCTGACAAATGACATCAGATGGCAAATGGGAGGCCGCCGGATGCTGGAAAAATGCTGGCCACTCATTTATTACACAGAGAGAGAGAGAGAGAGAGAGAGAGAGAGAGAGAGAGAGAGAGAGAGAGAGAGAGAGAGAAATAGGCAGGCAGACAGACAAATAGACTGATTAATATAGATAGATAGATAAACAGATACAGAAAAACAAAGAGAGACAGAAACACACACACACACACACACACACACACACAAAGACAAAGAAGTATAAAGAAGCAAGATTTTTTTTTTAGAGAAAGAGAAGAAAAAGTACGGCATAGAGTTTGATTGTTTCCTGCAGGAGTTTTGTGTGTGGCGAACATTGCATCCCGGGATCGTCTTGATGAAACTGACCCACGAAGATAAGACGCACTGTGGGAAAGTTATGCTGGAAATAGTTGTTGGGCATTGCTTTCTTTTGAGTGAACCAAGGTTAGTCTCTTATTTTGTTTTATTTTATCAAGTCAATAACAATAATAATGATAGTAGTAGTAGTAGTAGTAGTAGTAGTAGTAGTAGTAGTAGTAGTAGTAGTAGTAGTAGTAGTAGTAGTAGTAGAAGTAGTAGTAGTAGCATCATTATCAGCAGCAGCAGTAGCATTATCATTATTATTATCACCATCATCAACTTCACAATCATCTATTTATTATGGTGTTTATTTTCGCTTTGTATATCTATCTATTTACTTACTTTAACCTATCACTTGCCTTACATTTACGTATTTACCGTTGTGTAATACTGCTTTATTTCTTGGCTCGCACTTGAGACCTATTGTGAGCCAAAGAACCAGCCATCAAGGAGGTGTCTGACATGAATATGCCTATCACTGAAGGAATAACAAGGGCCTGCTGGCAATAGTTAAAGGGAACGATACAAGAATCACCGAGCACCTGTTCTTTCATTCCTGCAGAGCTCTTAGTAAATACGTACTTAGGGAAAGCTGTGTAAGGTGATCTGTGATTATCTATGTGGGCTGCTAAGAAAAGTTAGGAGTCTCAGCCATCACAGGTTAAGAGAACTGTTTAGTAAAATGTATGACTCAGGAAAGGAAGTAAAGATTAAGAAGCATTAAAAGAGAGCATGTCATCAGCAACAAATAGGGAATGAAATTGAAAATACTCACTTTATCATAAGTTACGAGTATTGTCTTTTGTCTTTATTCCTGTTATGAAACATTAACACTTATCAAGACAGTGAAATAATCTTGCCAACAGTTCATTCGTAACAGGAGTAAACATTTTCCTTCACCACGTTCAACCGTTCAAAGAAGCTTGTGCCATTAGCTCAAATAACTTGACATTTTTCTCATAGGAGTCAAGGAATGCATCGCCAACCACCTTGCGTCCACCTGGTCCTACTGGCGGGTCCTAACTAATGAGTCTTGATTCATATATCTACAATAGGACTTATGAATAACCTGCAGCACGCGATCCCTTCAGTAGTCTCGCGAAGATCCACTGTGACACACGAAGCGGTGGCTTGTGATTTGGTATTGCGCTGCGACACGCATCATGGAATAGCCAAAGTATAGTTCCCAGCCACATCAACATTTAGAGGGAACAGTTGGTATTAAAAAGAAAAACACTCAAAACTATAACCGTCCTGTGCTGATAAAATGCCATTAACATAACGCTCATTTCCTAAAAGTGTAATGGAGAAAATGACATATAAATAATTAAAATGTTGATAGATACTAGGATATCAGGCCCACGCCAGTCTCCGTGACTATTTGTGTGTGCAGACAATGCAGATCCCGGACACTTGTGTGAGGCCGGATGTCCATGCAGGAAGCGGGACGTGTCCAGTCGTGTGTCCATTGGGTGGCGCAAATGTCCCCCGCCAGACGAGGTATCCTTTACGACTCCGAATGTCCCAATTGTCTTTCATCCCCTAAAATGCTCCCGCTAAGGCTGCATCTCGCGCCGCCCAGCCTCCCCAATGAGCCGAGCACCAGGGCGCGGCAGGGACCACATTGGTCTGGCTGGCGCCTTCCCCGCGGCTCTGTGCCACCCGCGTTCGATAACGGCCTGAGTATCTTTTTAGCAAAACACTCTACGATGGCACATGTTTTTTATATTTTTTTCCGAAATGGTATCGGCACTAACAGGCGATAATGGTCGCTCGTTTGGTTCTACTTCCGGCCCCGTGGCGCTCCCAGCGGCGGCCGGGACCAGAAGGCCATAAGTGCCTGCCGCGAGCTGCTCTACACGCCGAGGGAAGAGAGAGGATTTCTTTTTCCCCATTTTGAGAGTGATGTGTGTGTGTGTGTGTGTGTGTGTGCGTGTGTGTGTGTGCGTGCGTGTGTGCGTGTGTGTGTGTGTGTGTGTGTATATAGTGTGAGCGTGAGAATGCTCGTTCGGTGTTATGTTCGCGGAAAGGAAGCCTCGACGCGGGAGCCTCACCATTGTGCGCGGCCACCGTTATGGCGCTGCGGGGCGAGCCTTCCCCATCTCCCGCGCGAGGCTGTTGTGCCGCCTCTCAACACTCAATGGGAATGTTTTCTGCAACTGCAACGCTCTCCCTTTGCGTCGTTCCTCTGAGTGTTCTCTTTCGCGGCAATGGC
Organism: Scylla paramamosain; assembly: GCF_035594125.1. NCBI lineage: Eukaryota > Metazoa > Arthropoda > Malacostraca > Decapoda > Portunidae > Scylla > Scylla paramamosain. Next base: position 692,515 of record NC_087154.1, on the reverse strand, counting down.
TATCGTCCGGGTAACGATTATTTCATTTTCCCAAGTAGATAATTAACGCACATAGCCGCTATAATCCACGATCAAAATTCCATCGACAAATTTCCGGGTATAATGCAACGAGCCAGCCGCGATCCGTCCCTGAGCCGAGGATTAAGGCCGTGAACCTCGGGTGATGGTCGATGATTTAACACTTTCAGCAGCGTCGGCACCCACGCCAAGATGCCTTGTGTCTCTATCTGCGCCCCTGTACCGATTGCTCCTCATTGTCTCCCTGCCTGCAATGAAGCGCGTTGAGCAGGTCTTGGTGCACTAGCGAGGGCGATTACGCACACCAAGTTTTCCACGTCGCCTCAGAACCTTCAAGCAATTCACAGTCAACATGACGGTCCATGAAGGAAGCCGCCGGTGGACGTAGTCGGACGCGGCGGACATGCGGCTGCTAAGTAGCCAATATTTTAATCAAGCCGTGATGAATGGTTATTGTCGCCGCCATTATCAAGGTTTCAGGCAGCGGTCAAACAGCCTCATCCCAGTGATTGTGCAGGTGTGTTGTGTGGGGTGTGGCGGCGGCCAGCTCCCTGTCTCGCCCAGAGCCGGCCGCTGGTAACAACCCTCACCTCAAGATTTCATTTAACCTTTTATGTTAAAGAACAAGGTGGAAGTTTCCTTGACCCCTCTCCGCTAAGGTGCAATGGCTCAGCGGCGGAGTTTTGTATGGCAGCTGCACGTGAAACGGTTATTTATAAAATTTCACGTAAAACTATACTTGATCTTTTGTGAAGTAACTCCATTCAACGTAAAAATTAGAATAATTCTCACATATTTTACTGATATACATTCCACTCACAGCTGCGATCGTTAGTGAAAGCTGAGTACTAGAAAACTTTGGCCAGATTGCCGTAAACAATGAGACTATAAATAAAAAGACTGACACTATTGGAAAAGATTGTGCAAAATTATGAAAGCTAAAATATTTTCGTCGTTTTTTCTCTCCTTACTAATAAATCTTTTAATACTGCATATTTTGCTACGATAACTTAACCTGATAGTAGCAGCAAAAGCAGCAGCAGCAGCAACAGCAGCAGTAGTAGTAGTAGTAGTGGTAGTAGTGGTGGTGGTGGTCGTAGTCGAGGCAGTGGTGGTGGATGAGTACACAACAGGCCCAGTGCTGTGTTATGGACAGTGAGGCTTCTGAACATCAATGCATCGAGGCTTCTGAACATCAATGCATCGAGGCTTCTGAACATCAATGCAGAGAATTTCTTCTCGATCTCATGGCGGTCACAGCAAGCATTCCACAGTGGGTCCTAACGTACCAAGGGACAATTTTGTACCTTTATGTTCTATCGGTATTACTAGAATGAAGTGCCCGTAAACGGTGCATTAACTGATGAAAATTCCAAGGCGTTCTCTTAAAAAAGTGTTCTTAAGATTTTTCTAAGCATTAAGTTGAAAACTTTTTCAAGGAACACGTAAACACTGAACTGATTTATACTGTCATAAACAATGTGTGTTGTCGTCCCCATATCAAAAAGTGGTGCTTCGGCAGAACAGAAGAATGATAAATCACAAAGAGGGAGTTACTGCATTGTCATATCAGTTGTGGGTGTATGTGTGTGTGTGAGAGAGAGAGAGAGAGAGAGAGAGAGAGAGAGAGAGAGAGAGAGAGAGAGAGAGAGAAAAGAATTACACCATAACTGATTGACGAGTTAAAGAAAATATCATACGTTGCTTCCTCTCGCCTGTTAGCTGGGGAAAGGATACAAGCAGGGTACCAGAGAAGAAAATGAACGTGCAAACAATGTAAGGAACAACACGCACATCATGACACAAAACACCATTACTTCAGTGACTGTTTTCTTTGCTCCTGTCTCATCCCTTTCAATTTCAGTCTCCAGTGCACCTTTTTCCTGGATCCTAGTCTCTCATTTTGTGTCAACCAACGCAGCACAGCGCCGCCACACAGATTCCTTACTGTTGCCTTTTCTTCATTCTTTACAGATGCCATAGAAGTCTTCTCTCCTATTCCCCGTCCCTGACCCCTGACTCGCGGATGAAAAGGCACGGCACTTGGTGATTAACTAATTTCTACTCCCTGCTTCTGTTTTTTCTCTCCCTGTGTTTGCGTTCTGGATTCTAGTACCTTATTTCTACTCTCTCTCTCTCTCTCTCTCTCTCTCTCTCTCTCTCTCTCTCTCTCTCTCTCTCTCTCTCTCTCTCTCTCTCTCTCGTATTGCATAATTTCATTGCGCCAGGACACTGTCGCCTATCAGTGTCCGGCGTGACTCGTGTAGCTACAAGTGTACAACAACAAGGGTTTAAAATCGATGCATTAAAGCCGATAAAACGCTCTTCCCATTCAACAACAGCCAAATAGCCACGCTGCTGTAAAACTGTCTATAGTTACCGGTCTCCACTTACTGGTTCTAGTTTTTTTTTTCTTTTTTTTTAGCGTGGGTTTTGTTTTCTTTCACTTATGGTCATCATCCCTTCTAGCATCACTCCACCTCTCCTTTTACCTCCCTCTCCCTCTCTCCCCCTCACTCTTGATCCATTCCTCTAGTCCACACCCACGGCTTTCTTCCCTCCTCTTCCACTCATCCTTGATCCACCTTACATCCTCTGCTCTCCTTCCACCCTCCCTCTCCCCCTTTAGCCTTGATCCACCCCAACCCCCTGTCTCCCTCTCTCCCCGCGGGCCCCACAATAAACCAGGCGGGGTGAAGCGCTCGCCCCCTGGTTTATCGCACCATAATTAAGTCAAGGAAGCCAGCAGCCTCGTTGACTTAATGGGTCTTCCCTCTTCTAGCGTGTGTAATTAATTGCGAAATAATCTGTTTGTTCAAAGATTTACTCCCACCGTAATAATGACTCGTAGTAATCTGAGTAATGGCGTTATGTCGGATTGAGTTGAATAGAAGGGTTACATTCACGCTAAATGGAGACAACAGCGACGGGTCTGAACTCAGTGGCTGCGTCCTGTTGTGTGCCATGTTTTAGTGGCGGCAGCTGATGCGCCTTTGTTTGTCTAGTCAAATGCGAAGAGATTAAAGAAGGAAAAAAAAAGTTCCGTCGTCTGTTTTGTGAGATACTGACATCTTTACAAGGAGGTTGTAAACTTTTTTTTTTATTTACCTTTATCCTCCGAACAAATGATTTCATTACTCACTAAATTCACAATGATTGGAAGAATCTCAAAATGTTTCAGTCTAAGATATGCGGGCATGCATCTGCTGCTTCCTGCCCGGCACTCGCTAATTCATAATTCCACATAAGCCGCGGAGATAGATACTTGTAAATGGGAGGAAGAAAGGGATTAATGTGCAATCCTTAGTTCTTAATGATGCCATTGTACGCCTCATCCTGCGCGCTCCTGGTCAGCGGAGGCATGGTGAAAGCAGCGCTAGGCAGCTTAACAAAGTTTTCCCTCACTCTTTGAACGAAAACACTCCGGCACACCAGTGCGAGGTTAGTGTTTCTGGATTTTCTTCATACAACCTCCTCTCTTGTAAAATTTGCCTTCTTGGAACAAATCCTTTCCATTATAATATATATATATATATATATATATATATATATATATATATATATATATATATATATATATATATATATATATATATATATATATATATATATATATATATATATATATATATATATATATATATATATATATATATATATATATATATATATATATATATATATATTATAAAATTTTGTGTCACGTGTTTTTTCATACGGTAGAATGTGATTGTTGTTCTTGTTGTTGTTATTATTATTATTATTATTATTATTATTATTATTATTATTATTATTATTATTATTATTATTATTACTACTACTACTACTACTACTCGTAATACTTTATTACTATCAATACCATCACCATCATCGTTAACATCCTCAGCAACATCATTAATGTTATAATTTTTAATGAGTATTAGAATTTTAGCATGATATATATATATATATATATATATATATATATATATATATATATATATATATATATATATATATATATATATATATATATATATATATATATATGAATTGCCAGAATGTGTGTGCATGTGTGTTAGCGCTACGAAAAGAGCAACGCAAATGATGATTAAGAAAAAAAATTTAAAAAAAATAGGGTGCGGTGGGTCGGGGGCGGAAAGATGCAGCAACAGCGCCGTCATATGACGCCGAAGGAGGAGCGCTTAGTCCACAGAGACGACAGGCACCAAACCCTCCAGTGACAGGCGAGCCATCAAAGAGCAAAACCACTAAACACCGCGGAAACCCACCAAGCTAGCAGATCTACACACACACACACACACACACACACACACACACACACACACACACACACACACACACACTGCCAACAAAAGTTTACATCATTCATCTAAACAGTTCTTCACGTCAACATGTACATTTCACCTTTTCCCGGGAAGTAGCACGTTGCGGCAGGATGAAAACTCGATGCGGCAAGGAGGGAGTGTCAAGTGACTGTCAATGCAAACCGGTGAGGCCGTGGTCGCGCACCGTCTTGGAGAAACACCGCAAGTAAAACAGATGTTACTGGACGTGATCGAGCCCCGCGTGGCTGGAGCGCGTCTCCTGATGCAAGGAGGTACAAGAGAGACAACCACGGCACGAGGCAGGAAGGGAGACAGCGCATCAAAAAGATCACAAAGGAACAGGGAAGGAAGCGGCGGCAGTGCGGAGTAGATCGCAAATAGGAGCGATCAGGGGGTGCCAAGGTGGAGCCTCGGACACCTGGCACCTGTCAGGGCCACCGCCGCCGCCGCCACCCCTGCACTGTCTCCTGGTCACGACACCCGCTGCTTTTATTTGCCTCACGCGTGATGTCCCTTCAGAGGCGCGAGTCAGCGAGTCATTTCCAGTTTTCTCTCACTTGAAGCCTCTAGAAATTACTTGTCAGAGATCATGACCGAGGCGCGAAATTACCTAATTAACAGGAACACTGCCACCCAGATTATAAATATACTTGATATATTTCCATCTTGAAATATATGACCGGCAGCTGCATTTGTGTCTGAGTGGAAGTGGAGGTGGCGGCGGTGGTGGTGGTGGTGGTGGTGATAGGTGGTGGTGGTGGCGGCGGCACGGGTAAGGATGTCACTTGTGGGAGCGGCCGTGATGGTGGTAGTAATGAATGGTGACGCTAAATGGCAAAGGTGACTGCTGATGATAGATGACAGGGAGGACAATGGCGTTGCTAGTGGTGAATGGCGAGTGTGGTAATGAGTGGCAGGGAGGAGTAACAGTGGTGGTGGTGGTGGTGGTAGTGGAGGTGGTGGCGATGGTGGTGGTGGTGGTGGTGGTAAAGAAGCAATAATGAGAGAAAGTTATGAAGTTATCAAACAAGCGAATCCAATAAAGGTTGTTACTGCCATAAACTTTCTACCTTTACTGTGTTGTGGGTCTGCGACCGCCAATTCTTAACTGCTATTTTTTTTTTTTCAGTAGGACCACAGCACCACATAACACAACCACAACACATCATTACAACACAGCACCACATGTAACATACAGCCACAAACACATCACCACAGTCACAAACACAGCACTACATCTAACACAGCCACAAACAGAGTACCACATTTAACACACGGCTACAAACACAGCACCACATTACAACATGCAGCACACCACACAGCGTCCTGACACAGCACACAGCTCCAAAACAAAGCAACATAACAATGACCAAAACGGCACACACCGCGTTGGCACACAACCACACAACAAACGCTGCATAACACAAGGCACAACAAACACAAACAACACATAAAAGGCACACGCACACAATAACACAGCGGGCCCGGGAACTCCCTCCCTCCCTCCCTCCCTCCCTCCCCCCACCGCTCACACAACGCACAAAGAAAGCGGTCGTGAAATAGGAAGTGATTCACAAACAACTATCGAAAACTTGAACAAAAAAAACAAGCACCGTAAATAATTAGAGGACTAGAGAGAATAAAAAAAATATTCATAAAGTACGAAATGTGTGTCTCTGTGTGTGTGTGTGTGTGTGTGTGTGTGTGTGTAACATTGGGCCTCCTCTCTCTTCGCCCCTTACACCTGTCAGCCGAAGATTCGAACCCTCTTTCTCTGAAGGATGTGGACAAAAAAATCCCCTTTCCCTGCCGGCAGTTAAGCTCGACGCCCCTCTCATCAGCTGACGATCGGGAGGTTGCAAAAAGAGAAAGCTTAACCTTTGGGATCAGTAGACATTTCCTCCGATATAATGGACGCGAGGCTGCCTTAGAATACTCAACACAAAAAAACTTCATATTTCCCGTAGTTTATCTCAAACTTTCAGTGCGGTTCTTAAGTTTTCGTACAACGTGACGATTTCCAAGACTATGGTCAATAAAAAGCTAAACATGGATGCCAAAAATAACAGGTTTATGTATTCATCCGTCCATCTCCTTGGTACCTATTCTGTCCCCTTGACTCGAGTGTAGTTGTCAGTACACACCGCCAGGCGGCACTACCACCACCAGCTGTATCCCAAGGGACCCAACACCAGGCCTGGACGAAAGGAATTGAGGCGAGAAGGAACACTTTTCGCACTAAAGTCAAAGTCTCTCGAAAAGAATCGAATGCAGCCAAAGTGTCTTCCGGCAATGAATCGAGGAAAGAATAGGGGAAAGAGTTTGATAGATGAGCATCAAGAAAAATGGTATTCAATTTCCTGACAATCATTTCACAGAGGTTTGGATTCCATGTTTCTCTTCTTCGTTGCCAAACAGGATGGGATCAGAAGCCATTGTAGTCAAAAGAAGACCATTTTTCTTGCAGTTCTCCATTACTGGAGAGCCACGGCTATCCCATACTACAGAATATATACACTAAAGATCCTGTCTACGGATAACAACATAATACATTGTACAAATATAATGACCGTATACGAGGCCAAGGATCAGTGTTGCTGGAGTACGCCAATATTTTGAGGACATCAGGAAATAAAGAAAGACAAGAAATAGGGAACATAAAGTGCCATTGCCTTACTTCCGAACACTGTAAGTCAATGGCTTCCAAAAAAAGGGCCGTTTGTGTGGCTCGACTATCGGACAACGTTTTTCACTGCTATAAATCTGAGCCAAGAAGCGAGGACAATACCCGGACACCACGACCCACACCGCCTTCCAGCCCCTGCCTCAGCCCTGCCGCCCCTGCCTCGGCCCGCCACCCCTTCCCGTGCCACGGCCCTCTCTCGCTGCCTTTTCGTCCGGCGGTGTCTCTTTAAACCCACCCTGTGCCGTGGCCCTGCCATGCTGTGGTGTGGATCCTGTGTTGGTGTGCTGTGTGGTAACAATGACATGTGTGTTGTTGTGTTGTAAAAGTGGGTGTTGTATTGTCTAGCCTTGTGTGTGTGTGTGTGTGTGTGTGTGTGTATCACAAAAACACTTCCAAGGCTGTCTGCTTTTCCTTGTCGTCTCCTGTGATGTGAAAGATGTTCCCTTCTCAACAAGGTAAAGAATGATTATTCTCGGCAATATTCGTGTCACTCGTGCGTTCCCTAATGCGGGAGGGAGGCTCGGGTGGGGATGGAGGATGGCAATCAATCATGTCACGTCAATAACAACTCTTCTCAAAACACGGCGAACATTTCTCATTACTGCGAGGAAAACGAAAAGAATACGATAAATATTTATTCCTTCTAAACACACACACACACACACACACACACACACACACACAAAGGTCTCCCGACACTCGAATTACCGATGTTCCTTGACTCTGGCACTCGTTCTGCCTCACAGATTCATGTGTCCTTCACTTAACAAGAATTATATTGTTGATTTGGGAAGAATATTGATTTAAAATGGCATCATTAGCAAAAAAAAAAAAAAAAGAGAAAGAAACTGGTGACCTTGACTAGTTTCCACTTTGGCGACAATAATAATAATGTCACAATTGTACAATCAAAGTATCTTACCACAACCTAAAAAGAAAATAATACGGTCTTTGTTGGTTCCATCTGAATTTCTCACATAAATCGTGAAGAGAAATGCGACGGATCGATCTCAGTCCTCTCAACTATAGACAGAATACAAACTAAATTAAACCAGGATATCAGTAGACTGTCTATAACACAGTCAAATGGACATGTAAAATTATTCACCTACAATAGTGAACGCAATATTACGAGTATTTTGATATCCTTCCCGAGCTGCTACGATCAGAAAACGGTGTACAGGTCTGGATCCGTATTCACGAAGCGGTCTTGGCAAGTCTTAACTATGAGACGTGTCATGGCTAGGACGAAATGGAGCATTCTTGTCATAAACTGCTCGTTTCTGTCATAAATCCGCCCGGGATGCTAATATTGGGTACATCCGGTCTTAACGGCTTACGACAGACGCTCATACTGCCTAGATGACTGCTCACACCATCTCCAACTCAGGAATTATTTACCCAGAAAGGACGTATTGAATGAACTTTGTGACACGGAATTCATCATTAGATTACTGTTTAGAACATGCAGGAATTCCATTTGGCACCGATCTAGTGAGGGAAGCCTTAGAGTGACACTAAAAGGAGCAACCCACTCACCCACGAAGTGAAGGTGATCGCAACACTTAGATATCTTGCTGCTGGGGAAAGGTACTAGGAAAAATGCTGTCGTGTAGTAGTGATGACCTTGGGGATCGTCGCGAGTGTCATCCTTGCCACCCCACCATTCGAAAACCGCGTGTGTTTACATGAAGGTGCTCCTACGGGATCTCTTTTAACCGTATTTCAGAGATTGAATTACTATCTTACCCACTGTGTCTCTTCTCCAAATACATAAAAACAAAGGAAATATTTATAGCAACTATAACTTAATCATAAACGGCAGATTTTGCTTCGTCTTTTAGTATTTGAAATCAACGAAGTGCTACGTACAGCAGACCGTTATAAAAGACGATTTCACTCCTCATAGCTTATGATATATGACTTATGATATATGACTTATGATATATGACTTATGATATATGACTTATGATAATATGACTTATGATACACGTTCTAAGTTATGATACGAATCTGCCAAAGCTATGACACGTCCTAACTTTACGAAGAATATGGCCTCTGAATTACACGTTAATTATACACTCTTTAAGTACTTCTCTTACACGTTTTCTGCTTATATATATATATATATATATATATATATATATATATATATATATATATATATATATATATATATATATATATATATATATATATATATATATATACAGTTCCTGGGAACTGGAGCCGCAACTTAAATAATGTTGCGATTTGCTGAGACTCCAAATTAACTTTCAAGCCATATCTTGACTGCTTGTCTCTGGGCAAAAATAAAACATGAACTTTATCAGTAACAGGAAATACATCATGCATGTATCTTGCTACCCAACATTGTTAAATTTCATAACTGGCTTGCAAATCTTCAACTGCGTATGTACGTAACACTCCTGCGAGGTCCATTTAGCGGTGCCGGTGCTGGCTGAGATAGTAACTCCGAAGCACTTATTGTGAGCTTCGCTCGACTCATTCATTCATTGGTGGTATAGAGACCACTGTTACCTCCCTCAAGTCCCCTCCGTACCTCTCCCTACCACCTATGAATGAGTCGAGCGAAGCTCACTACTAGTGTTTCGGAGTTACGATCTCGGCCAGCATTAGCATCGCTAAGTGAACCTCGCACGAGCGTGACCAACGTACATACCATTAATAAAATCGAACCAGTATATCAAGAGATGAAGTTCCACAAAAGCAAGCTACGTGTGATGGGGCACGACTTGCTCCCTCCCGGGAGCAGCAGTGGCGAGATTCACGAGCTACGTTTCCCTTATCTATTTATTTATTTATTTTCAAGGAGTATCTACATCTCCCTTCCCTTGTCTTTCTCCTTAGTACCGGAGCACTGAAAACCAGGAAACCAAGGCATAACCGACGACGGGATAACACATCTTAGATAAATGCTATATGATGAAAGCTAAAGGATCAAATGATTCTCACCAGTAGTGGAGAGGAGTGAGGTTGAGGTGGTGGTGACCCAAACACTGAGATACTGCGTCGTTCTTGTCTTATTACGCACTTCTAGTTCGCCCACAGCTCCGTCCGGTAGCCGCATTGCCCACCAAACACCATACCTAGGAGATGTTCACTGTCTGAATCACACTAAACACATGCACAAGTCACATAGAAATCCTACCGCCTACCGCTCTTCACAACATACTGAATGGAGTACTTGGTCGCTACTATTTTTTTCAAGTGAACGAGACACTCTTTTAAAAAGCTGTTTTCTTACAATTTCATACATTTTTTTCTTCTTTTCAGTGTTTCCATTTCACATGCATCGTACAGCACCTCAACACGAACATGAGTGATCCATCAGCAGTGTCTTCATGTTGCAAGAAAATGACTGTCCGAACAGAACACCTCAGGTTCCAGCAAGCACTGTGAGGGAAAAACTATCTAACCAAGAGTGTTTATAGTTGCTAACATCTTGCTATATAATATAAGCCAAGAAATTAACAACGTCCTATTTTTCGTTCAAAACTGTATCAATATGCTAACAAAATTGCAATGATAATAACAGTGTTTTGACAGTGATAAAAGAAAATGTTCGCCAGGCAAAGGCCACAAAAAACGGAATTCATTGCACTCATTAGGCATACGGAAATATTTAGCAGAGGTGAGACTGGTTCAGTTTTTTCATGGTTTCCAAGATCCCTCGTAGTGTTTCCTATAACACTACCGTGGCGGCACGTATTATGCAGACTATTGCAAATAAAGAGAACCTGATTAACTCTCAAAGCTACAAACGAGACAGAAATATTCCAAAAATACAGTATGAAAATAATGAAAACACCCCAAAAGCTGAAACAAGTGTGATGATAACAAAATGACAAAGGGAACACTCGACACACCCGAGAAAGCATCTGTATTTTTTCTTAAGAAACTATAGAAAATTAAAAGTAATACAAATAAAATGATCAAGCAAGTAGGTGAATTCTTAACAAGATTTAGCTGTAGTAGTGACTTGCAACACTGACTGCAACGTAGAAGCATTTGATATTGATATTTCCTGTGTAAGCACGCGTGAAAGAAAGCATTTAGACAAATGACTAACCTCAAGGCAGTGTCTGATGCAATCAAAGATGCATGAAGTTTTTTATCTAGGTAAGTTTACAGTACAGTTTGCATAATGTTCGCAAATGTTATATACAGAACACTTTGAATTATTCTAATTTACAAGAAAGGACACATGAAAAACATGAAAACCATCCGCTTAAAGGTTTATTGTCTGTAGTGCACACGCTCTTTACAAAATTGCTCACAAATAGGATTAGTGCCACAGTTCGCTCAAATCAACCAAAAGAGCAAGTGTGTTTCGAGAGTGGTTATTCAACAAATTACATCATTCGTGATACTTATCACATGAGATAAATGCAGAATACATGAAATCACCATACGATGCTTTCATATGCTATGAAAAGCCTTTAACTCAGCAAAACCATCAGCAGTTCTGAAAGCACTCATGAAGTGGAGAGAGATGCAACAACAATATAAGGAAAGCACTACCACCTTAAAAACATTATAAGACCATTGAGAAAACACCAATAAGCAATAATGTCAATTAAATCCTAAACTATTAATTGTGATATTAGAGGCTGTTTGGTCAATTTAAAATCAGGAGGCAGAAATTGAGGATTCTTAGATAATCCAAATGATGTCAATTTGGTGAGCAAATTCACAAGTGACCTACAGGAAGTGATTTTGAAACTATGCACAGAAACCCAGAAAGTACTACCAAATATAAAAGATGGAAAAAGATAAATAAATATAATAATAACATTAATAATAATAATAATAATAATAAAAATAAAAATAATAGTAATAATAATATTAATAGTAATAATAATAATAATAATAATAATAATAATAATAATAATAATAATAATAATAATAATGATAATAATAATAAATAACAACTAGATAAGTAAATAAAGGGTGATGTTTAATAATTCTATATTATACCAGCGGCAGCAGCAGCAGTGGTAGTAGTAGTAATAGTAGTAGTAGTAGCAGCAGCAGCAGCAGCAATACTAGTAGTAGTAGTAGTAGTAGTAGTAGTAGTAGTAGTAGTAGTAGTAGTAGTAGTAGTAGTAGTAGTTGTGGCAGTAGAAGGTCAGCCACCATGTCCTGCCTTTTCCACCAACATGTCAGTACTAATCCTCCAAACATCCCTTGTCCATTTTTGTTTATTCGTTGTCTTTTCTCATGTTTCTTTCATTGATCACGTCTTGGTATCGACTCACTCAGTTCATCTGATACCTTGAATACTTCCTTTAATAAGTAATGATATGCAACACATCATCTACTTAATTTTTCACTTCCCTGCTTCCACTCATTGTCTGTATATTCTTCATCCACTTGTGTCCCTCAGTCGCCTTCTGTACGCCGCCTACCCTTAATTGCTTCGCCACCACCACCCGCCGCACCAATTTTTTATACCAGTTCATAAAAAAACTGTAAACTTTCCATTATTAAAAATGCAACTTTCCCTAATGAACAATGAAGCTGTTGTATACAAAAAATACTTATTTACTCCAACAACGCCGTAATGTTAGCAGGCGGGACTTCTTTGTTAAGGGGAACAAAATGTCACAGAGGAGAGAGAATGGCCTACTCTCAAACTAATTTTGACTGAAATTCCCCATAGGGCCGCGTCTTTGTTGTTATGCGCACCAATGTGTTGTTTACTTTCGCACACACTGAATGCACTCCCCCACCTCGCCCTTGAGTTTCGTTCAAATACTTTTACGTTACAAAAACCTTCAAGAGAGAATGGGCATATTTCTTGAGACCTCCTTGGCTGTACATGAGGTGCAATCCACAACCCGTTATCTGCAGCAGCAGCAGCGCATCCCTCACAGCCTCACAATGCCCTGAAAGTATTATGAACCCTGCGTGTCTTGGGACTCGCACCACAGAGAAACACAACAGAACGAAGTGAAACTTGGCGCGAGGATCTCGTGAACAATTCCGCATAGTCCATTTGTCCCGAGGTCCACCAGGAATACATTTCATTGACCTAAAACAATGGGACACACTCGGGCTCCGACCACCCGCATTGTGCTGGCCCGGAGGCGCCCAGAATAAGGGATTGTGATCGTCTCTGATTGCTTTTCGTGGCGCAAATGACATGGTGGAAGTTATTACGAGGAAAATATTGGCAGGGTGAAGTTTGGCGGCGGCGAACAAGTGTGGTTTTGTGACGGTGGTCCCGGCTATTGTTGGGGACGAGGAGGGGGAGGTGGGACAGACTGTAATGGGATGGTAATTACTGCCACCGCGTTACCGCCCAGCCCAGGAAGTGTGGCAACGCGCTCCACTCCCGCTGGGTGCTAATGAGGACGCGTGATGTGTCTCAAAACCCCTCGAGTGACGGACTTTCCATTACTGGCGTGGTGCCGTCAAGCAAATGGCGTGCCCTCGTGAGTGAGTCTGGCCCCGGCTTGTTTTTATTATTACTATTGTTCTCCCTCAAGAGGTCAGATGCTGCAGGTGGCTTCCAGTCCCACGCCTCCCCGCCTCTGTAAGACAAACAGGCTGCACGTGTTATTACCAGTAATCACTCATACTAAAAAAACACAGGACACTTCTCGAATAAAAGTAAAACATACATTAAAACATTCATGAGACCCACCCCTCTAAAAAGTCGAAACTTAATTTTAGCTTTAAAGGTAACCTGATAACCGGAGGTGCTGGAAGAAAGTGCAATACAGTGTCTCTCTTCCCTCATCGTCTGAGTTTACTGCAGTGACCTGAAGAACCGCCTATCATGATTTTGAAAGTTATTGGTTACATTCTGGAAATGTTTGACTTCAAGTCATTATAATTACACACACACACACACACACACACACACACACACACACAGACAGAGAACGTAATATAGACACACAAACAAACACAAACAAACAGGCAGACAGACAAACAGACAGACAAGCGGGCAGCGCACACCTGGATCTCCCACGGGAGGGACGGATGGCGTGCAACAAAGAGGCAGTATTTCGTCTCGCTGAGAGGGGAACCAAGACATCTCGATAATTACACTTCACGTTTATTTCTCACTAGAGCTAATTTTTTGTTGTCTTTCTTTCCCTTCATCCCAGGGGAGAGAAATGACAAGGAGATGTTCTTTCACGCTCCATACATCGTCTCCCTCTCCTTCCTTCCCTTCTGAGGCCTCTCCACACCACTTCTGCTTGAATACTCCCCAACCACTCATCTAGACACGCTTCCCTCCGTCGCCCCTTAGTCAGTCATCTCCTCTGCGCACCACAACCGCGTCCCTAAAGTAAGTGTGGTGCGCGTTTATGAAAATTGATGTTGCGCGTAATGAGGGGGAGGTCTTCACTTCCACACAGATGGCAAGAACGTCGCAGATGATTTTTAAAGGAAAGGGTGAGAAATGTGATATGTTTAGTTTTTAAGCTTGAAAAGTAAGTGAGCTTTGTTTCCATGGCATCATTATAGATTAGCTTAACTTGTGGAGATGAACACATTTCTCATATTACAAGGTGAGCCTGTATAATGTATAAAAAAAAAAAAAGTATGTGTGTGTGTGTGTGTGTGTGTTATTCACCCTCTGCTGGTCACCAAGCTAACCGTTTACGTACCGAAAAAGCTTGGTCATAGCGACCAATCTTTGGGTAGAGTGACCACTCACACCACAAAACTGGGACAGCGAGGTCACGAACACAACCCCTTGTCTTGCAATGCATCCTGTACCTACTTGCTCCAAGCTAAGTGAACATTAAGAGGCTCGTCCATCTGTGACCATACCCGGGACTCGAACTCGGGTTCTCTCAGTTGTAAGATAAGTGAGTTTTATAAAACATAGTACGTGGTGTGTAATAAATATATACTCGTTCTCTTACGACGAGGATGGGATTCGAACCCACGCACGGAAACCGTATTGGATTAGCAGTCCAACGCCTTAACCACTCGGCCACCTCGCCATATGTGACAAGAAGCTTTTGTATTTCTTTATATAAGTGTATGTGTGTGTGTGTGTGTGTGTGTGTGTGTGTGTGTGTGTGTGTGTGTGATACATGTTCTTTGACTTAATTATTATTGTTTAATCACCTTGGTTTTCAGAGTGTAGTGGTCATATGTTTTGCTCTAGGTTGCACTTCGTCTGGCAGCGAGGCACTGAGGTGGAGTAAAATATCACACATTACAAGTAGCCTGTGTTATTCTGTTGTATTGTTTTATATTTACGTAATACAAAAATATAAATGCGAGAATGATAAATGTTTAAATATGATACTGAATGATGAATGGAGTCTCTAAAAGTCAAGTAACGATAATTACACTAAAAAATCCTCATAGTATGCCATGATAAAAATACTTAGTAATTATCTATTATTCAGACACCGTATTCTGAAGCCTTTGTTCTTGCAGAAGGTTTATTTTCAAAAGTATAGCAGATGATCAATCAAGTTCTCGTGCGTATTATTATTATTTTTTTCATTCATGGTGCATCATCCTTGGTAGTTTATCAATAGAATCATCAAATCACCATTGAAAACTCCATCAGCAGACTTAGATATATATTTTCGTTAATGTCCTCTATTTTTTGTTTGGTATGACTGAGTAAATGCAGCGCCACAGGATAAAAAAAGGCATAACCACATCGAAAGAAAGGAGAGCGTAGTGCGCATCAGAGATCGTCCTTGTCTTATGTTTTGCTTTTGTCGTGAGAATTGCAAAGAGCGCCAGCACTACTCGTATCTGTGTTTACTAGTTAGTGATCTTTGTGTTACCTAACTACTGAACCTTCGCCAGTGACTATATAGAGCACGCAGTACATACAAGCATAGTGCAGATAAGTGAATATTGTGAGTAACAGAGAGAATAATGACGTTAAAGCAGGAGTGGCGGGAGACGCTGCTTCTCATGTCCTCCCCTGATGGCTGACGACTCAACTCAACTACGCTGTAAACAACCTCGTTCAGCAAATGATGGTTGGACGGAGATGGTGTGTAAGTACTTGAAGAATATACTTATATTTTTCGTACTAAAATAACTTGTCCTGTGTGTGTGTGTGTGTGTGTGTGTGTGTGTGTGTGTGTGAAAGAGAAAGGGGAAGAGAGAGATAACTGATATTTTTTGATAATTGATAATTTATTGATCTTAAAATACAACAACAGAGTAACCATTTAACATATAGTAACTTATGGGCCCGTTGAGAAAATCTCTTGGACGGGCCTCAATACTAAGCAATTATTCACAACAACGGGAGTCATGCTTCATAAGTAATTATTAATCTAATTGTCCTATGACGTGAAACCGTCTTTACTAAAGCTTTCTCTCCCAATCATTTTCTTATAATCCTTATAATATATACTAATTATACAACTTATCTTCCTAGTGTATCTTAGCTTACTTAGTTTTTAAGGCAACCTTACATTAACTGAATCTTATTTTACGTATGAATGAGAGAGAGAGAGAGAGAGAGAGAGAGAGAAAACTACACACACACACACACACACTCTCTCTCTCTCTCTCTCTCTCTCTCTCTCTCTCTCTCCTTTACAATTACATCTCTCTCTCTCTCTCTCTCTCTCTCTCTCTCTCTCTCTCTCTCTCTCTCTCTCTCTCTCTCTCTCTCTCTCTCTCTGTCCTTTACAATTACAAAGCTAAGACAACAGCAGTCAGTCTATCGATCCTTCAGTCAATCAATGGGTCAATTAATCACCCCGTACTAAAGGCCACCTCACTGAGGCTGACGCATCACAAAACTACCACTTTGTATCTCTATTCTTGTCGTCAACTCTCTCTTGCGATATTATATTGAGTTATTAAGTGTACCTCCTGTTCCTCGTGCCTCGCTTCCCCTTTCCCCTTCAACCTCCTCTTCCCCTCCTTCAGTATTCCCCTTCCACCCCTCGTGAGAGAGTATCAGGCTCGCCTTTGTCGGAACATAATGGCGTGTATACATTAATCCATGTCAGACGCTCTTCAAGGTGAGGCGCTCCAAATATTCCACTGAGTTTGCCAGGTTTCAAAATATAAGCTACTGAGAAAGAGAAGGAGAGAGAGGGAGAGAACCACGCGTCTGTTTTATTATCACCGCTTCTTCTACTTGTGGTGATCCTCGGAGTGCTAGTGCTGGTGTTGAGTGGTGTTGTAATGGTGTTAGTGATGGGGAAGTGGTGCTCGCTCCTCTGGTGCCTGGTGACTAATGCGAACGTTTGTCACGGGGAGTGTGGAAGTAAACACATGGGTCGCTGGGGAGAGGCGCTCACTAAGGCGCCGAGGATGTGCTTCAGACGGTGTTCCATGGAGCAGAGACTTGGTAATGGAGTGCAGGGAAGCGGTGTTGTGTGAAGCTTCAAGTCCCGCGGGTGTTGTGTCGTCCTCGGGGAGGCAAGCTCAAGGAAAGCTGGGAGGAAGGAAAGAAGGAAAGGAAAAAAAAAGTGTTTGAGCAGATTCGTTTCTATTACTGAGTGTGGAGAGGTGAACCTATTTATGTGTGTGTGTGTGTGTGTGTGTGTGTGTGAGTGTGTGTGTGTGTTATAATCTGTCATCTCTCTCACCCACACACAATCACACACCTTTGTTTTTCCTATCATGATGTTGATAGAATAAAGTGTCCGACAAGATTGGTAAACTCGCTTGCAATCTGTTTCATATCCCACTCTGTACTTATACACTCACGTCATTTTTATATTTATTAGTGATGTTCTCGTCTTTTCTAGTTTCACCCTTCCTCTTACTACTACTACTACTTGTTTCCTTCTTACTCCTCTTTCCATTCCGTCCTTGTTTCGTTCAGCGTCTCACTTCATGTCTCCCCGCTTATTCATCACAGTCCTTCCCTCCTCAGTCCATCAGCCCCTCCATTCCACATCCCCCTCCTCTTCCCTCTCCCTCCCTCTCGCCTCCCTATCGCCCACACCGCCATTGTCCCCGAGGCTCACACCTGCATTGGTTCACATCTACCGTTGGCTTCGAAGAAAAATACTCCATGAGCTGACGATCAATTATTCCGTCCCTTTTACCCTGCCTGGAGGTAGCTAATCCCCTCCCCGCCGCCACCCCAAGGTGACCCTTACCGCCCCCAGACGTAAGGCTCCGTTTTGCAAGCAGTTTCAAGGATCAAGAAAGGCCGTCGCTCTATTTTAACTAATGATTTTTAAGTAGTGAGTGAAAGGTGTGATGACCGGCAGTGAGTGGCGGCGGGATGTCTCACTCCGCCTCTCTCCGGGACGCGGCCTGCACCTCGCCACACTTGCCTGGCCGACCCAAGGCCCACGTGAAGAGATGATAAAGGACGTGCAGCATTGATGTACTTCACTGCCAAACCTGACTTTTGTATCAAGGATGACACGGCACTAAATGAGGCGACTATTGTGGGAGTGGATTTAAAGTGGTAATAGGTCACTCCGGGCTATAGTCACTCCGGTCACCGCTACAGTCACAGTTTTGGCACAATTCCAAGGCAGATCAAGAGAATTTATTTTTGTGCATTCTGTTGTGGTTTAAATGATGTGTAGCGAAAGTTACATTGCGGCGAGGAAAAAAAACAACTCGATACAAACAAGGTCAGTCGCTGGCCTCTGTGATCACCAACTGAGTCTCTTGTCTCGTGGACCAATACACGCAGACATACAAACATACATATACACTGCTACTTCCCTTCACTTACAATTACTTCTGCTTTACATACATTATTACATACATACATTATATAGTCGTTAACAAATAAAAGAAAGTTCTTTTGTATGAAATAAAATTCCAGATTATGAAAGGAATGTTGAAGGCAAGCAGAGTAAGAGGCGAGAATATGAACATACAGTAAACTCAAAAATTAAAGGCCACTTAAGTGATAAATGAAGGTTGGTTATTGAATCATAAGAGTCGAGATACAAAGAAAAAAAGAAAAAAAAAAGGTGTCTATTTCATTATCCTTCAACAAAATGACTGGTGCAGTACTCCAGATGGCGGCTGACAGGCGAGGGATGACCAGGACCTGTTTAGCTGATCTTGCCATTTGACGTGTAGAAACTGAAGTGAGGCAATGCAGTTTTGATGCACATAGTGAGGAATGTATCAAAGCAAAACGGCTCATGTGGCTCCGGGAACAGTGAGTACCCACGCAAGAATGGTGGTTATTTTGGAAGCGTCACGTATACGAGTGTGTCTAATATCCTTCACTACTCGTTCCTGTTAACCTTCTCCTCTTAACACACACACACACACACACACACACACACACACACACACACACATTACGTATTTCTAAATAAGCAACTTTCCTCATAGCCCAGTATTATATTCACTTTCTTTTTTCAGCTAATTGTACCTTATTCATTTGATTTTCAGGTATATGTAAACTATTCTTAGGTATTTAGCTTTGGTCATCTATCATTTTATTATTTCATTTATTCGTTCACTTATTCTGTTTCCATTCACTTACTTTGTTTTCGTCATGTCCTCCGTAATGAAAATCGCCCTGAATGCCATTTACTCATAAGATAATCTCCCCCCCAAAAAAATCAAATATACAGTAACATGCAGAAATGACACCAATATGTATCTGAATCTCTACTGACTTGCCTCCCAGGGAATCGTAGATCGATATATTCCTAAAGTGTATTTTTTGTCCTTCTATTCCATCACCTCCTCAGTGTTGGCTCTCGAGATCCAGCCTCAGTCCCTCCCCGCGAGGCCCTCGGCTGGCCCCTGGACAAGGCTGGTTCACTTGCCTCCAGCGTTTAGGCATTTGACAATAAAACTTCTTGGAGCCGAAAACGCACAAAGAGCTCCCTTGAAAGCTGTATACAGTCTTTGTCTCGCGACGGAGTTAAGAGCTGTGGAGGAAGTGAGCGAGACACGGTGAGATAGCCGGAGCCGCTCCTCGCTGTGCTGCTTCAAGAGGAACAAAACACGGCTTGTATCCCGAAAGCCTTTATAACCGGAAAGGTCCTACAGACCCGCTGGAGGTCGCTGCCTACATTGTGTGGCGGTGGTGGCCGCTGGTAATGTCAACCCCTTTTTGTCTCCGGCGGAGAGAACAACGACTTTTAATGAAGCTTCTATTCATTATTTTCTAAACGGCTGTTCTTATTCTTCGGGTGCAAGGAGTTAAATTACTAATTTCATCCTAGTATTATATATCCACATTAATCTGTTATTCCATGTATGAGTGTGTGTGTGTGTGTGTGTGTGTGTGTGTGTGTGTGTGTGTGTGTGTGTGTGTTTGTGTGTTTGTGTGTTTGTGTGTGTGTGTGTGTCACACATGCACACGCAAACACAAACATACACTCACAGAGAGAGAAAGAGAGAAAAAAAGAGAGAGAGAGAGAGAGAGAGAGAGAGAGAGAGAGAGAGAGAGAGAGAGAGAGAGAGAGAGAGAGAGAGAGAGAGAGAGAGAGAGAGAGAGAGAGAGACTTCGACACATTTTGAGGAAGAGAAGTATAGTAACTAGTAATTATTCACCAAGAGAATGTAAACATTTATTATAAAGTAATATATCGGATCTGTAATAAAATTTTCTTCATCACCTCCACCTTTTGTACGACACTATCCAGTAATGCAATATTTCACGTTGAACTCAGCTCTCTCAGTTTTGGTAATGTATTTCTGAAATGACGTTCACCGCCTATCGCTTCTATCATGCTTCCATCATGCCTGGGTCGGACGGGTCGCGGAGGCCACACATACACAGTAATGCACAAGTGTACTTCGGCTGCCATGCAAGTTGTCACCAAGAGTCAGAGTTAGAGCAACTGTGTTATTTAATTCCCTCTCCAACTCCCAATCTCGCCCTCCGTGTCAGGCAAGAGACGACCTGCTCCTCGCCCTCGCACTCCATCTCGGCCAATCTCTGTGCTTCTATTCTCGTTGCTAATTATTGCCGGCGCCGCTGCCTCCTCTGTATCGGGCCGAGGTGGAGAGTTCGTGCGGGAAGACGAGCATGATTTGTCAGGTGGGTCGTCTCGCCAAGGCGCTGTCATCACTCTCATTACCGTGATAGGCAGAACATCAAGCGAGGAGGCCAGGTGAGTGATGGTGGCGCCTCTCACCCGTACCGCCGCGGGTGTCACTTCCTATCTGGGGTGTAGCGCGCTCAAGGCCGCCACCAGCGACACCCAATGGCCGCTCCATCACCGCCACGACTCAGAAGAGACTCGCTCCATCGCATCAGCCGTCATATTGAGTCTTGAGTCCTCCAATTAAAGCGATTAAACATGACATCAGAGTTTGAAGCTAAATTTGTATGTGTGCTTCAGACACTGATAAAGAGATTGAAGCAAAAACATGGAAACATTTGTCATTTCTATACATTTAGCCATGTAGTTTTCTATTCAGACTAAACGACATGAGTGCAAGGAATAATTACTGCACATATATCATGAGGAAATGAGTACAGCCCAGTAGAGCATTGTCCTGCTGCTCTGCCCGCCATTCTACACTTTCGCCGCCATGATGAATGTGCACACTTAGCTTTATTGTGTATCCACTCTTGCCTTGTTAGCAGAAGAAGAAAGATGCTGAGCAGTTTACCTGAGTCTGATCTTTAAGGTATACTAGTGGTGTGATTATGCAGTGAAAAAACTGCCAGTACTTATCGTAATTTTTTTCTATAACTCAGACTCTCGGTAGAAAAGGAGTGGGTCAGTTCACGGACTCTGGGTGGTTGCTATTCTGGCTTCTGTCTTACTTTTCTTGACGGAGCATCACCAAGAAGCCTTTTTTGCCCTTTTAGTCCTCAAAACAACAATCGCCACGCTGACCACTCCAGGATGTGGCGGCGGCGTCCTACTGGTGAAGTGAGACTAATCAATCCCACACACAGGAGTGACGAGGTGCGGGAGTGAAAGTGATCGATGGAGGAAAAACATACTGGGCCTCATTATAACAATGTGATTTGACTTCATCTCCTAGTTGTTATCATTTTCCAGTAATCAGTGTAACTTTACGCTGTAGGATTAGATCCACAGGTCTTCGGGTGGGTTAGTCATTGGACACATCCTGAACACTGCAAATGAGCCTCGCTGCCTGATAAGTATCAGTGGACATAAGGAAGTAGCAAGGAAGTAAGGAGCTGCAGGGCAAGGGAATAACGCTTCCATCAGCTGGAAGTAATGTGACGTGACGCAAAGTCAAAATTGGCTGGTCGATCGTACACTGATTTTATTTTGAACACGAAAACGACCTACATTTCCCTGTTCAAGGACAACTTAAGTAAAAAACATAAGGACGACTTGGAAAAAAGCACCTGGACAAAAAAAAAGACCCGTAGGGAGAAGAAAACACAATTACGAGCTGGAGCTGCCTGTCACCACCACGAGGACGACCTAAGCCTATCACCAATAGGAGCGTAACGCCATCACTGGCCTCCTCCCGCGGCACAGAACACCCGCCTTCAGAATTGGCTCTCTCATGGCCTAGGAAATGCTATGCCTACTACAGCTCCCTCCATGAGCCAAAGAGGGCTACTCCATATGGGTGAAAGAGCTTCTGTCTCCTTTCCAAAGGAGGGAATTTCGACCAAAAGACCAACAAAAGGTTAACGCTTTCGATACCGTGAAATGGTCTCTGGCCGCCACTTCCGACGCCGTCACCGTCCAGCCATCAGTGTCTTGCTGTCGCTCTTTTGTTGACGCTCCGAGTCCTGAGGTGTCGCGGCGCCGGCCTCGCCTTCCCATCCCCGAGGCTGTCTGGAGAAAACTGTGCATAGCATGTAAGAAAATAAAGCGTAATTAGTTAAAATCTTATATATTTCTGATGAGAAAATTTACTTCAGAGTTATCATATAACATCACTGTTTTTAGTCATATTAACATTAGTTCATATATTTATTAGTCAACACTGAGGCGTCAGGTCGTTCCACGTGTTCCTCTGTTGTCCGGAGGTGTAGCCGGAGCCACGATAAAGATCAGAACATGGCAGCTGAAGTTGCAAGTCACAGCAGCTGATTGACAACTGGACCGCCGCTCAGTGTGGACACCGCGCTCCTGCCCGGGTCGTGAGAGTTCCCGGCCCCTCCCTTCCTGCCTCTCCCACGACCTCCCTAGAGTCCCTATGGCCTCCAGCCCTCCCAGCCACGCTCAGCAAACTCATCCCTGCGTATGAAGTTTTTGTGGAGTTTATAGCCCCTAGGAAAGTTGTCTTCCGCGAAAATAGAGAATACTATGTCCCGTACGAACGGAGATCAATATAAACAGACAATCGCAGATCAAACCTTATTAATAACCCGTTGCTCACTAAACTTTTCCAAAATCCGAACAAAAAGACAAATCAAAGTTATCAAAAGGGAATAATAGCACATGGAAAGTGTCACGTGTGGAGACATAGTGCTTATTAGCCACCACCACCTCCACCACCACCTCCACCACCACCCTACCCGGCACAGGTGTTGTCCGCTCTGCGCCAGACTAACACCTGATGCATAGCACTTCTTATGTCTCAAACACACCTTTGTCAACGTGAGCAACTTTATGTGGTGTGATGTGGTGTGTGTGTGTGTGTGTGTGTGTGTGTGTGTGTGTGTGTGTGTGTGTGTGTGTGTGTGTGTGTGTGTTTGTGTGTGTGTGTGTGTGTGTGTGTGTGTGTGTGTGTGTGTGTGTGTGTGTGTGTGTGTGTGTGTGTGTGTGTGTGTGTATGGAGAGAGACAGAGAGAGAGAGAATGTGTGTGTCTGCGTGTGTGTGCTATGACGATAAAAATCACTAACTATTACGAGTCTGTTGTCAAATTAAGTGCATCATTTAATCTCTAGCCATAATCCTCGCTTCCCATCACATGTAATCGCCACCAGACTGATGCAACCATAGCCCACTCGCTGCAAATGAAAGTCTGAACTACTGTTGTAGAAAGGCTACCATTTCCTTAGTGAGCCACCCATTTACTTTTTTTCACTGCGTTATTCACTCTGTCAAGCACAATAAGAAAAAAAAATTCTGTCTGACGAAAAAAGGTCCGTTGAAGATCAAATTTATTTTCTTTACACCTTAAGTGAAAATATAACCTCGGCACTGTAAAATACACTTCTACCTGTAAACCACGAACGTCGATTAGAGTACATTGTATCATTAAACACAAAAAAAGAAAAACATTATTTTGAAAAAGTATTCGAAGCATTCCAAACGTTACTACAACCTCCCACACTTCGCCCCCCAAACTAGCACAGATTTTAATGACTCACTATTAAAATCAACGTCATCTCCTCATCTTTGTTTCTTTCCCTCTTTTCTCTCAGGCGTGTCACCCCAGCGTACCACCACCACCAGCACCTGCTCTTCTTTTCTTCTCTTCCCCTCTCGTCTCTGGCACCCCAACGTAGCCACTAGTCTTTAAGAGGAGTCCAAACATCAAGGGATCGACGCTCCTCGCACTAAACACCTCCCGACATTACACGGACCATATTTACACTGCCACGTATCCAATTAATGGTTCCAGAGGCTCCAATAACGCCCCGCCAGATCCTATTACCCTCCCCAGCAGGACCACACAGCTTCCCTCTCCTCGCCACCCAGGCACCTCTCGCGCCCCTCTTGTGGTTAATAATTACACTCCCGCCGGGCGTCTCTGTCCCTGTCGCTGTCCTTATTAATACATTCGTCGCCAGCTACTGTATAATAGCCGTTCCTGATATTAGCACAGTGGGATGTACAGTGGTCATCTCTGCATCTCATTGGTTATCAGTCTTTTATTCGTGTCCTTGATATTTCTTATTGTCTTTATTGGTATGTCTGTTGTGTTCGTCGTCAGCTTCCGTACCTGTGTCTCTGCTGTCTTTACTCAAGCACAGGAAAATAAGCAGTGGTCATCTATGAATGTTATTACAGTTGTTCCTGTCCCTTATTTCTACTCCTTGTTCCATATCACTGTTTTTTAATACGTCATCGTCAGCTCCTTTACGCTTAGTCTTCACCATTGGCTCAGCGGAATGCACAATGGCTCTCCCTGCATCTCATTACAGTCATCAATCACTTATTC
>NC_087154.1:657500-662500 GCF_035594125.1 Scylla paramamosain | reverse complement strand
TGTGCCCCTCAGGACTGGCTGTGGCGGTGGTCTTCAGGCGCGGTGGTCTTCAGGCCGGCGAGAAGGCAAACTTTCACCTGCAGCTCTGTGACGGTGATCTCAGAACACACACACACACACACACACACACACACACACACACACACACACACACACACACACACACACACACACACACACACACACAGACTTGCTAATAAGGTCATATGATTTACGTAAACCTCTTCATGATAAGCCTGGTAAAAGCAAACCCAAACAGAACAGTGCAAATAATTTTTGGTTACTTTTATTTTGTAGGACATTGAGCTTTTTGTAATACATGTACTCTGTTTTAGCTTTACTACTGTTTGTAAGAAAAACTTAATCTTCAAATGGATTATTGTTTTCTTCTTATAAATCTAACAGGCAGTGAAATATTTAAAACTACTCTGCAAACAATACCTCAAATTATCTATCTAATTCACTAAACAGAATTAACAACTAAAAAAACATAAAAAAAAAACTGACATGAAACTCTGGTCTGCAATATCGTAATCATGCAGCATAAGGTACAAATCCTGCAACAAAAGAACAACACAAGGAAAGACAAGGCTTGGTTAGAAAATTAGCAACCAGACCATTTAAAAATACGTCAGTCATCCCTTGACTCAGTTCACGCCCAGCGGCAGAAGCCCATTTTCTCTGAAGCCACACAGTTCACAGGGTTCACGAGGGGGGGAGGCTGGGGGTCAGAAACAGGCGTGAGTGTGGCGATGGGGAATCATGGGAAGAAGAAGAAGAAGAGAGAGAGAGAGAGAGAGAGAGAGAGAGAGAGAGAGAGAGAGAGAGAGAGAGAGAGAGAGAGAGAGAGAGAGAGAGAGAGAGAGATGCATCGGTAGTAAGGGGAAGGGTCTAAGATATAGGAGGCGCGGTTGAGGGAAGATGGAGCTGTAAATAGAAAAGGAGCAGCAAGAAGAGAAAGACATACATTGATGAGACGATGAGTAAAAATAAATAAATAAATAAATAAATAAATAATAATGCAAATATGAAGATAAGGACACAGTTAAACCACGAAAGGCATGAAGTGGAACGAAAATGCTTGAAAGAGCGAGAAAACAGAAATGTGAGAGGAAGAAAAGGAATGAATGTTAAGAAATAATGATCAAACTGAAACGTATAGCTGAGTGACGAAGAGGTTAAAGCAAGGAGAGCATGAAGGGAGAGGAGAAAATGAGGAGTGAGGGAAGAGTGAGTTGTAAGGGAAGCTGATGAAGGAACGTGACCCAGACGAAGCTGATGAAGGAACGTGACCCATACAACACAGAAGTAGTGTTTGAGTAGAAGGAAACAGAGAAAGCAGCTGTGATAATCTGCACGAACTGAAGCAGCCTAACATGTTCTTTTTGTTACTCATTCCGTGCCTGTCTTCTGTCCACGCATCCACACTGCATCACTCTCCACGCGTCCTCCTTCCCAGTCCAACAGTGCACTATTCTGTAAGCATGTGTCATTCATTGTCTGTTTCCCTTTCCATAACCTCCTGCCTGCTTATTTCCCCAAGTCCCGAGTTCGCTCCTCACTACACACTACATCCACTGCCTCATCCACCGAGTCTTCTCCTCACTCCGTCCTCTCCTGTACTGTTTGTAACCATGACTCACTGACTGGTTGTTTCATATCTATCATTATTCTTTTCATTTCGTGCTTTCCGTTGTTCCACCTTCATTCTCTCCTGACAGCCCTCCTCCCTCTTTCCTTCCTTTGCCTTGCCTTGTTTTAAAATGCTGTCTTATTTTTTATTGTGAAGCTGCTTTTATGTTTTTTTTTTTTTTTTGTTTCATCTTATCTTTAATTTTTTTTTTTTTTTTTTGTTTCCCAGTAGTTTTGTCGTGTGGCGCCATACTATCCCGTTGGTGTGGCGTTTAAAATGAAGCAATTAACCTCACTTCCCTTTGTTTTATATCCCCTGCTATCTATCACTAGGAAGAATGGCAAGTGATATTACTTCCTGCATCGTCCACAGTGTCACGAGGTTTCCATGGCCAGTAATAGATCACAGCCTTTATTCTGAAACGCGTTGTGATATCATAAGTGCTGTTTTTAGAAGCCACATAGATTACTTTTGTATTTTCATGGGTATTTTTCCGAACAATGACGCAAAATCTTTGTTGAACCTCCCCTAGAATCATGGAAATGTACTTGAAAATCGTAATAATTTCCATTCAGAGCCGTTACAACCAGTCGAGGAGAGACACCGAAACCTTTGCAAATACCCAGATCCCAGAGAAGCCACGTGCTTTGTTCTTCTGTTTCTGGGGAAGTTATACTCGCTTCTTGTCCTCTTGTCTTAGTTATGGAAATGTTCTTGTATGCAAGTGAACATCTCGTATGTGTGACCGTTAGCTTACTTGTGCAGTGAAAGTACTTCCCCAGTCATCAGTTCTCAGTGTATCGTTGTCAGTTTGTAGTCACTTTTCGATACGTATTTTTTGTTCACTTATTTTGTGGTTTTATTTTACTGAAACCCAATGTTTTGTAGTATTTTCTTTTCTCTTGTCAGCGTTTACTCAGGTATAACAGAAAAGTGTGTGTGTGTGTATGTGTGTGTGTGTGTGTGTGTGTGTGTGTGTGTGTGTGTGTGTGTGTGTGTGTGTGTGTGTGTGTGTGTGTGTGTGTGTGTGTGTGTGTGTGTGTGTGTGTGTGCTGATTTTGACATTGCAGGGATCAATGCTACGAATGAAACTCTTTAAGGCTGACAAATTTCATAACAAAAGTGCTTGTAGTTAACATTCACTTCAGTCAAACTCCCTACGTTTATCTATACAGAGACCCACTGATAAAACAACTCTGTAACTTAATGAAAATACAAGATTATATACTGAAACGTGATTGAGTAAATGGAGACAGAGCTAGTTTAGTCTCCCCGATTATAGCTGTGAATCGTTTTCTGTGGTGAGCGGCCGGGGACGAAAGATACTGAAAATGGGCGTTTCTCTCCCCTAGAGTTGACGTGCTGATGACGGGGGAAGCTACCCTGGAAGAATACTGAAAGGACGAGGAGTGACCCGCTACGCAGTTATTCCACGTGCACAGGGAACTTTTAGGCCTCACTGCAAGTACATGAAAATAAGAAAAAGAATATTCAAGTACCAATGTTCTTTCTACCTCCTGGCCTTATTTTTGCCACCTTTTCTTTCTCATTCTCTATCTCTACTTCTCAAGACTACCTAATTCTCACCTCCACTATTCCCATCATCTCCTTTCTTTCTGCTTCCGTTTTTTTTTTTTTTCTATTTGATTTCCTTATATTAGTAGAGTCATTTGGTCTTGCTTTTCACATTAATGACATCTTGCTTAATTTTCTAATTATTGTCACACCTTCCTAGTATAGTTATTCCTCGTATCACCTCCATTTTCCTTACTTCTTCTACCTTATTATCACACTCTAGTTTCATCCCCTTCCTCCACCTTTCTTCCCTTCCATCTCCCTCTTGCTTTCTTCCTTGCCATTCTCGCCCTCAGCCCTCTCCCTTCTCTCCTCTCCTCTCCCCCCTCCCCTTTTGCTACTCTTTTCCTCCTCGTCTCTTCTCTCTCCAGTCTCCTTGTTATCTTCCTTACCATCCTCAACTCTATCCCTCCACTGTCCTCTCTCCTCTCACTCTTCAGTTCTATCAATCCCTCTTCTCTCTTCCCATTCTCCTCTTCCTTGCCTCTCTTCCTCCACCTCGCAGCTCCCTTTCGCCTCCATATTCGTCGTGGCCAGCCCAGCGCTAACAACTACAGACAGGCTACCATATATCTCCCTTCTCTAGCATCATGAGGTGTACCGGCGCCTCCAGCAGTCTTTCCATTAGCTCCTCACGCTGACAGGAACTAATGGCCAGAATGCTGAGGGCCCCGCAGCGCCACAGGTGTATTAGGACTCGGGAATGCGATCTTTCTTGTATCCTGATGTGTTGGGTTGGAGCGTTTATACCTACGTGTTCCTCGATTTGGATTTATCAGCTATGATGATTGTAATGAGGGGGAATGTTGGTGTCTTTTGTTACTATTACTGTGACTGAAGCAAAGCAAGGTACCAAATTTATGAAGCTTCGGGAGGTTGGAATGTTAGGAACTGTGGTGTTTTGACTTTGATTTTCTTTTCTTTTTCTATCTGGTTATGATAGTCTTCGTTGTGGTGGTTTCTTTTCACATGTATGGGGCCAAGCAAGGGACAAGGAAAGGAATGAAAACAGATATGTGATGGGAAGAAGAAAATATGTACAGTAAGTGATAAATGCTACTACAGTCAATTAATTTTCTTTTTAAATGATTATATACCTTTATTACATGGCACTGAACACAAAAGCATAAAAAAAATGGTGTAACAACAGTTTAAGTCAAATAATAATATACAAGGAAATTTAATTAATATCCAGCAACGGTAGACTTATTTTTCTGTCAAAGGTGAACAAATGAATGGATCTGAGATAACCTGATACCGAGTGAAGGGTGAGGGACTGTTCATCTGACGGGACATTGTTGGATGGCAATGTACCGGGACGATGCCTCAGTGACACCTCGGAGCCAAGACACAATGGAAGAACAACACTTCCTATAATGGACAGTCTGTGCTCTCGGACCTTTTTTCTGCAAACATTTTTACCAGTGACAGTATCGCCGCTCCAGTCATGACACCACCGCCACAACAGTTACAAGTACACCTGTCCATATCCACCATACTTGTTGCCACAATTAATATCATGTTCACTACCATACACACTACCACTACCGCTTTTGTATCTACTACCAATGTTCATATCACCACCCCCCCCCCCCCACCACCATCACCACCATCCTTACCATTTCTCTTATCACTGTTACCACCTCCATCTCTACCACCTGCACTACTGTTACTATTCTCACCATCACCACCACCACCACCACCACCACCACTACCACCACCACCACTAGCACCGCTGCCACCACCAACAAACACTTTTGATGAGGGATTTCAAGGTAAATATGTATATACA
>NC_087154.1:630000-650000 GCF_035594125.1 Scylla paramamosain | reverse complement strand
AAGACTGGTGAACTATTTTGCTATGAACGAGCGGGTGTGTGGACACGGTACAGTAGTACAAGTCTCTCCCAGGCCAGCAAGGTACTCTGCGTTCCCTGTGGCGGCAGCTGGCACGAGTTTCGTCCCTAAGTCATCTCCTTGTGGAGATCAATAGTGCAGAATAAACTAGGAATTCAAGGGAGACTTGTGGGAGTGTCACAACTTTCCACACCATTTGGCTGATCTCATGTGCGCGGGTGGCCATGTTTACAAGGAACTGGCGAGCACCAGGAAGGTTGCGACCAATCACAATAGAGTGGGCGGAGCAGAGCGGCATAAAACAATGCGGTGATTGGCCTGCCTATTGTGCCGCGTGACGTAATCAATAACCACAGCGCGCCAACACTGACTCGTTACAAATGGCGACATGAAAGTAAAGCCAGTGTGGCCAGAGAGCCCGAAAAGGTAACATCGTGGGAGCGTCGTCGTTGGCGGGCGGAGATGTGTATCACATGGCGAGGCGAGGCTGACAACACTCGCTCGCTCACTTCCTTCGCGGAAGCCCAACGCGGTCTTGCTCTTATGCGTTATCTCGCCCTGTTACCCAAGGTTATTGCAGTTTGATCGAATTGTACACAAGTTAAGGAGACAAACGTGACATGTACTTCAAGTGAAAACCTGATCATGAAACTTTGAGAAGACTTGCTCCCGTAACTGACTTGCTGTGAGGCGCGCCCCACCTGAGGCAGGTGGTCGGTGCAGCGAGTGCGGCGGCCCAGCATGAGCACCAAGGAGTCCCACGTGAAGCGGCCCATGAACGCCTTCATGGTGTGGTCTCGAGGGCAGCGGCGTAAAATGGCTCAGGACAACCCCAAGATGCACAACTCTGAAATCTCCAAGAGACTCGGTAAGACGAGACGCTGCAACGCTGCTTGTTTTGCTTCTTTCTTCTCACACGTCAGTCTGGGTGTAACAGTGTGTCTTGATGCATTATGCAATTGTCTGGGAGAGTATAAAGATACATTTCTTTGATTCAGTAATACACTGCTGCAGACACGTCTAGAGATGCATTAGGTGGTGTCAATGAGAGTATGGTTTAAGGGCCATGAACACATGCGTGCGAGTGGATTGACAGGTAATCGGGCTGACTGATATTTTCTTTATTAGATAATATGAATGAACTGTAGCGAAGGTTTTATAGATTAAGAAATAAACATTTACTTAGTACATTAGAAACTACAGAGTGCTTCAGTTGTAGGAGATGTGACAGATGGTTGTAGAAAAATACTTGGTGCGGAGGACAGTGCCAGTGGTGGTGATCGGTGCAGTGTATCTGTCTTTATCGGCTTTATCAGAGGTTAGTTGTGTGGCCTCCGAGGCGGTACGGCTACGCAAGATCTATACTTTTTAAATAGTGTTAATCTTTCCATAACAGAGAGAGAGAGAGAGAGAGAGAGAGAGAGAGAGAGAGAGAGAGAGAGAGAGAGAGAGATCATTCGCATTGGTTTTATTATTACCTAGGAAGATTTTTTAATTGCATGATGATATTCATGTACATCTGCATCAACTTATTCATGAAGCATCAATACTACAAACTGAATCAATACCCAAGACCAGTGATGCCAAGTGACCTTCCTTTACAACAGCAGGAGGAGGCAAACTTGATCGGCAGCTCTCTGGTCTGGTTCATCTTTAACAGTTCAGGTGATAAAATTAGCAAGCACATTTTTGTTATCTCTGCTAAAGAAAGAAATAGCATACTGTGAGAAATTAGTGTCATGTTCTGCCTGGCTGGATTAAAACAAGAGGCCTCACTGCCGCTCGCTGTCCCGGCGCTGCATCGCGCTGCCGCCGCCCAATCGCTTTTCATTCAACATTATTCGTCACTTCCCCTATGAGACAAGTAACATTATCCTCTCAACGCGTTAGTTGCGTAGTTTACTATGTTGATATATTAACTAATTGTATTATATTCTTTCTTTGTTTTAATATCCTGCAGAAATATACTAAGGATTAATGCTTCAAAATGATCTCAAGCCTTCCTAAAAAAAAATACAAAAGAGCTGTACACTGTATGATTTTTTTTTTTTTTTTTTTGCGTGTGTTTGCCTCAGCTCTCCGCAGCAACCTCCCCCCAAAAGAGTGTGAGGCGACGTTCTCCAGGAAGCAGAGGCATCCATAAATGATTATAAAGTAGTACTACGTAAATACCTCCTCCACTATGGTGAGGCTTCATCGCCACAATACTCACTGTTCTCGTGTCGACACGCCTGTGAGGAACAACCCTCGTGTTTGACCCGGCCATTCTACCACCACCTCCATCACCACCACCATCCATCACTACCACCGCCACTATCATCCTGCTTGCCTCCCATCACACGCTGGTAATTATTTAATCGTCAGTATACTCGTACTACAAAATTTGTAATAAGGTGATATTTGCAAGGCATCTTATATTATATATTTGGCAAATGTTTCCCTATGGGGTGTGTGTGTGTGTGTGTGTGTATATATATATATATATATATATATACATATATATATATATATATATATATATATATATATATATATATATATATATATATATATATATATATATATATATATATATATATTGAAACAGTTCTCCGGCGCGGTCCCTTGTTGGTGGAGGGCGGTGGTGGGCAGTGCCGCTCTTAGCAAGTGTCGGCGGAGGAAGACCGCGGGAGTGCCAGTGTCCCGTCACACATCCTTATTTATATGGCATCGACAAAGGCGTGTAGCGGCTTAATCTTATTCTCTTTTATGCATGGTCGATTGATCCTGCTTCAGGTTAGGGGTTTTCCACCAGCGAGAGAGCAAATGTTGGAGGCAACCAGGCTTCTTCTTTGCCGCTGGATATTAAATGTTTGGTTAAATGGATTTTTTTTTATTATTATTTTTATTTTGGAGGATTTTTTGACACTTTCAATATGTTATTGTTGTCCTCTTCTCTGCTACGGAACCTTTAACTTCTATATATTGATGAATTATATAATCACGTAATGTGCAGGCGTCATGAGCCGTCTGAGGCCGCCAACTAGGAGGGCGTGAGTCTGAAGATCGGAGGAAGGGCCACCGCTGGGCCACCCGGGAGGAGGCGGCCCAGCTGTCAGGTGGTCAGTCTGTCACACTGCTTCCCTCAACACGTTTTACTCTTCAGATAGTTGTGAGACGTTCATTTATCACAACTGTTTGTGTTATTTCTCTTAATGGTCGGCTGGTGGGCGTGGTGGTGCGGTGCCGAAGGAGTGCCAAGAAGCAGAGCCGCGCCAGCCACAGTACTGGTGTTCATTGATATGGTTTCCGCACCGCTATTATCGTATTAAGGTATTATCTTTTCATCACTTAATAATCTGTACACTAAAACCGCTGCGGTGTTAACTTGTCAGCTTTCGTGTTGTCGTGCCCTTGAGTCATGCTGGCTGGGCGGCATGCTCTTCGCTTTTTTTTTTTTTCTTAATGCATTGCGTATAATAAAAAATGATCTCTTTACATAACAGACTGACATCCTCGCCTTGTGTCATTGTATGAATAACAGAGCAGTTGCTCCATGTCCCTGTCTCTTCATCCTGTCTGTCTCTAACACTGTGGGCAAGGAATATGGTGTTCCCCTCTGGCCTCTTTGTGAGCACTCAGGGCGTGACCTTTGCTATGCGGGAGACGTGACTGGTGATGGTAGTGATAATGATGACGATGATAATGACGAAAATTATGGACATGATGAGGATGGTAATAGTAACAATAATAATAATAATAATAATAATAATAATAATAATAATAATAATAATAATAATAATAATAATTTCACCACTACATTTCTGCCATTATTAACAACAACATCCACACAACACTTGCAACATATACGTAGTGCATATTCAACTAAAGGAAAAATAAAGAGAAAAGAAAAAGTAGAAAAAAAAACGTGAAATTGTAAAGATCGCTATAAACTAAGAGCAGTGACACGTGGCCTCTCACCAACACTTCTCCCTTCCCCCTGTGATGCTCTCCTCCCTCTCCCCTCCTCTCCCCGCCTCGCACCCAGCACAGGCGTGACACCCCCTCCGCATGCGATGGTTACACGCCTCTGTTCCATTAGCACCTCAAATTAGTGCCTTTGTGCGGCCGCGTGAGGGTCGTGGGTTCCGGGTGGCCGCCGCGACCCTGACCGGCGAGGGGTGGGGAGGGAGGACCGACCAGCAGCAGCAGCCCACACTAGTGCTGGCAGGGATGGTATCAGACAGACAGACATGTAGTGAGGCAGACAGATAGACAGGCAAACACAGTCAGATAGATAGACAGACAAATGGATAGACAGGCAGAGAAACAGACAGACAGACAGGTGAGCAGACAGGCAGGCAAGCAGACAGATAGACAGGTGGATAGCCAGACAAGTAGGCAGATAAACAGACAGACAGACAGACAGACAGGTAGGCAGATGGCAGACCAAAGTGTTTTGTGAATGGAATGCTTGCAACGAAAATGAGTAATATTAACAATCATAAAAAAAGAAGACCAAAGTTGATGGAGTGCTTGGTGTAAAAAAAACAATGGTGGATGAAATGCTTGTGGTAAAAACTGCAAGGTTGTTGTCCTAAGTTGATCCTGTTAGTAGTTCTTATGACAGGTGTGTTGGATCATCTTGCTTTAATTGTTGTTTATTTATCAATTTATCTATTTATTTATTTATTATATTTATTTTATTTTATCTTATTTATTTATTTATTTATCTATTTATTTATTTACTATTTTGTACGGTGCGGTAAAATGCTCGTATGTGCGTTCTCTACCTTGTATCTTCGGGTTTCCTTTGTTTGCCGCTCTCTTTGTCTCAGGGAAAAGTAATGATAATGTTAGAAAAAAAAAAAGCACCAACCTGAGTGTGGATTTTTAGATTTAATTTGATTTTATTGTATTTATTCTCATATTCAATTTGTTATGCTAATTTATCTATTCATTATTTTTATTAGATTTATTCATTTTTTTATCAGTTATCATTGCCTCTCATTTATTTATTTTTGTATTCATTTTATTTTATTTATTTTCAGTCTTTTTTTGGCTGGGCGTTCTTTTTTATTATTATTAGTGAAGGGAGAACAATGTGTGTGGGAATATAAGAACATGCATAAGGATTTTTTTTTTTTTTCCACTGTAGGCTTTCATTTTTTTATCCATTACGGAAAGTGAGGACCATGTGATGTCATCCCTTAACTCATCAACATAACGCAACGCCAAACATTATCACTGAGACAACAACTTTGGGCGCAATGTTTCAATTTCTTTTATGTATTTTGTTCTGTTGGTGATGAAACCGTGACACACACACACACACACACACACACACACACACACACACACACACACACACACACACACACACACACACACACACATGCACAACACCACTTCCTTCACTTTTATTCATGCTTTCTCCACATAACCCCTGCCGACCCTTCCTTGTTCCTCCTCCGCCTTCTCACTCCTCCACAAAACCCTTTATATCCTTCACACCCTTCCTTCCTCCATTCCTTCCTTTCTCCCTTTTTTTACCTTATTATCTTCCACAACTTCTTCGCACTCTTCTTTACTTCCTTTTTATCCCGTAATTATTTCATATTTTCCCTTCTTTTTTTTTTTTCTTTTACCTGTTTCATCACGTAACCTTTCCGCACCCTTCCATCTCATCCACATTCCTCTTCCCTCGCCCTCCTCCCTCCCTCCCCGCCTCCGTCACCCTCTCAAGCCTGCCTGTCGTGACCGGTGACGTTATTGCTACTTATCGTTTTTCCACATTGAGACTTTGATAAGTGGATTACCTCCCGGCGGTCTTTCAAGGGCGGGATTAACCAAATTGAATCCCCTACGGAAAGTGATTGATCTCATTTTAAATACCTTCTTAGTTACGAAAGGATTAATCCGAGCCTTGGGGCGAAAGGAAGGAAGGTGGCGAGCACTCTGGAGCGAGGAAGGGAGGGAGGCGAGGCGGTGTGACGGGGCGACGGGGCGGGAGGATATTGTGAAGCGGGCGACGGGACATTGTGAAGGGACTCATAACTGGAAGCTTTGTTGGGCGATGAAGAATTGTCCTAAATTTGACTTGGATCCGTTCAGAGAGAGAGAGAGAGAGAGAGAGAGAGAGAGAGAGAGAGAGAGAGAGAGAGAGAGAGAGAGAGAGAGAGAGAGAGAGAGAGAGAGAGAGAGAGAGAGAGAGAGAGACGGACGGTCGGACAGTCAGAAATATATCCATAGTCAGGGCAAGAGGAGAGAGAGAGAGAGAGAGAGAGAGAGAGAGAGAGAGAGAGAGAGAGAGAGAGAGAGAGAGAGGAGAGGAACAGAGGGAAAGACAGACGAACAAATAAATGGACAGCGCTAGTGACAAACATGCCTAGTCGGAGCGTGGGCAGAGAAACAGACAGGCAGAAAGACAGGCAGACAGACAGCCTGACGGACGGACAGAGTCGGGTTAGAGGTAGAGACAGCTACATGCTCCCCTGTTGACAGCTGCGAGTAAGAGGAATCATATGGCCCCCCCAATCGATACAGTGAACACAGTCAAGTTGAGTGATTGACGCTGCTCCGTCCATCTCTGCCCGGACACCCTGCACACCCTGAGCCAGTGATCACTGCCCCCTCCACTAAGGCAAAGGCTACAGGCTTGGGGGAATGAAGGTAGCCAGTGGAGGATCATGCCTCGTAACACGGAGAGAGGAAGAATACAAAAGGGTTTGTCCGAGTGTCGCTGGCCGTCCATTTAGAAACATCATTACCCTTCAGCTGACAGACGGGAACAGAGAGAGAGAGAGAGAGAGAGAGAGAGAGAGAGAGAGAGAGAGAGAGAGAGAGAGAGAGAGAGAGAGAGAGAGAGAGAGAGAGAGAGAGAGAGAGAGAGAGAGAGAGAGTGGTTTACCCCGATTGCCCACCTGTCCCTGTGTCCACGGTACCATTACTCATCAGCTGTTAGAAGGCCGGGGCGAGGGTGGCTTCCGATGTTAGCTCGATCTGGTGTAAATATTGGACTGGGAACGCTACCCAAGTGACTGACTGAGAAAAGACCAAACATAAACTCTTGTATTGCTTCTCTTAAACTCAATGGAATACTCTGGTGCAATTTTAGTCAGTAATTTCGCAAAACACAACGAACATCAAAAGACGTGATCGAGTAAGCCACACACTTAAGTGTCTACTTATATTTTTTGTGAAGCAAAATTGTGTGAGCTTATTCCTAATCAAGTGGTAAGTGTCATGATGTTCTTTGCAGTGAAAAAAAAAATGTAGGAGCATGAAAAAGGATTATCGGCGAACAGTATCTTTGTTCCTATTAACTTTTGAATTCCGATCATTAATACTCTTATATTTCTAGTGGAACGGTAACTGTTATGGTTGTAAGGCAAGTGGAGAAAAAAATTGATTCCCTATATACCGTTCTATATACAGAAGGAAGAAATTGTTTATTTTATTTATTTATTTATTGGTTTATTA
This sequence comes from Scylla paramamosain, assembly GCF_035594125.1. NCBI lineage: Eukaryota > Metazoa > Arthropoda > Malacostraca > Decapoda > Portunidae > Scylla > Scylla paramamosain. Next base: position 642,521 of record NC_087154.1, on the reverse strand, counting down.
TTATTATTATTATTATTATTATTATTATTATTATTTATTATTATTATTATTATTATTATTATTATTATTATTATTATTACCATAGTTATTATCATCATCATCATCATCATAACTATTAGGCGGCGCGGCACGGCAGTGACAACCAACTCTATCCAGCACAGTCTTCGGTCACTCTTTGACCAGCAAAGAATACACGCCCTGGAGGAGAGACCTTGTGTCTCGGTACGAACAGGGGACACCATATCTGCCCCTCCTGCGCGCACATCTGTGAACTGTGCAACTCTACTGTACTACATAACATGAATTGCCAATGTAGTACATACTGAGAATAAGCAGCAGCGGCAGCAGCAACAGCAGTAGTAGTAGTGGTAGTAGTAGTAGTTGTAGTAGTAGTAGTAGTAGTAGTAGTAGTAGTAGTAGTAGTAGTAGTAGTAGTAGTAGTAGTATTAGTTGTTGTTGTTGTTGTTGTTGTTGTTGTTGTTGTTCTTGTTGTTGTTGTTGTTGTTGTTGTTCTTGTTGTTGTTGTAGGAAAAGGTGGTGTAGGAGGAGGAAGAAAAGGAGGAGGTCGAGGAGGAGCAGATGTAAGTCGAGGAGGAGGAGGAGAGAGGAGGAGGAGAAGGAGCAGTAGTAGCAACAGCAGTAGTAGTAATGGTAGCAGCAGCAGCAGTATATTTAGTAGTAGCAGTAGTAGTAGTAGTAGCAGTAGTAGTAGTAGTAGTAGTAGTAGTAGTAGTAGTAGTAGTAGTAGTAGTAGTAGTAGTAGTAGTAGCAGTAGTAGTGGCAGCAGTAGTAGCAGCAAGAGCAGTAATATTTTTTGTTGTCAATATTAAGAAATGACTTGGTATCGGTACTGCCACAAAGTAAAGAGTCAGATGGCAGATCATTCAGCAGTACAGAAAAGGGCCCTTTCTCAGTGCAATCAAGACTCGTGACACTGCGCTCACTTTTGTCGGCATGTTTTTTTGTTTGTACTGTTACCCATCTCATAAGTCAGTTTGAGGAGATACAAAAGAATCAGAAAAAAAATATTATGCTTAATTTATCTTCCACGTTATTTTCATCCCTTCTCAATTGTTACTGTACTGGGAAATCCTCATCCCTGCTTGAATAACGCCTCTTGATGTTTGTTTTTTTATAGTACAATGTAGATACAGTAAATCCTCGTGAATCCTTTAAAAACGTAATATCTTATAATAATTCTATCGAGTGAGAAAATCGTCTTTACTTTCTAACGAAGCGGCAGCAGCGACAACAACAATATCAACAGCAACGGCAATGGAAATAACTGCGGCAGGTCCTTTGTTATCTGTTCGCCATTCAATACATTAAGAAGAAAAGAAGAAAAAAACATCTACACTTAATTGCATGCCTCTCAAAATCTATTCCAAATATCCTCTACACCCTGTATTGATGTAGGCATGAATCCCTCAGAATAAACCTATCACCGGAAGTTTGCGCGTGACAGCGAAGGCACAAGTGTCTCCAAGCGCACCTCACAGGAAAAGATGAAGACGAAAATTATTAAATCTCTAATACGCAATGTAAGACTGAAATAAATAGGGAGCATGTGCCTTGCCCCTTCATTGTTTGGTAATTGCTGCACGTAAATTTCACACCTGATGATATAACCGGAAAGTTTTACGTTTTAGTGACTGACTAGACTATTCTCTCCCACATGACAGAGCACAGAAGAATTGCGAGTATACCTACTTTCATATTCGTGACAAAAGTAATGCGTTCTATGTTCTTAAGACGGAAAAAACAGTGCACTAGAAGTTACATCTATACATTCAGTCACGTGATCAGCCTTGTGGTGGATATTACTCTCTCTCTCTCTCTCTCTCTCTCTCTCTCTCTCTCTCTCTCTCTCTCTCTCTCTCTCTCTCTCTCTCTCTCTCTCTCTCTCTCTCTCTCTATCTATCTATCTATCTATCTATCTATCTATCTATCTCTATCTATCTATCTATCTATCTATCTTATCCATCTATCTATCTATATATGTTTAAAGTGCCCTAGTAATCTTCAAATTTTCTTAAAGCTCAGAATGCAGTTATCAATAAGGCAATACCGGAGTAGAGTTTTGGAGCTATCAGAGCCGTGGAGGGATCGACTGAAGACAATACAATGTTCGAGCAACTATTGTGTATTACTAAACCTTAGTGTGTGTCCTTTCTTTCCCAATCCCAGCACTTTGTGTTGTCCGCTAGACATGATTTAGTTTCTGCGACTTGTATTTAATTGTGACAATAGATTATGAGTACATTAATTACGATGTGAATATTGTGCTGATCTCCATATCCTCTTCTTTAAAGAATGGCAGTGAAGGCATTTATTTTTTACACATATAACTCTTGTTTGGTTCCTAGAGTATTAATAATGAGGAACTGTCAATGCGTGATGTTGAAGAAAAAAATAGGCAGATAAATGGAGAAGGTGCCAGAAAAAAAAAAAAAAAAGAAAGAAAGAAAACTGTGGCTGAAGCAGGACTATCAAATATTCACTCCTTTGGACTACAGGTCTGCGTCAGAGAGATCGCGGCAAGACCTGCAGTAGAAACATAAGGAGACTGACAGTATTCCTGCTTAGCCTGCCAGCTTTTCCAGTCACCCCTGAGAAGCCACAGTAGTCGAAAGGTTTCAAGATACGAAAAGAGGAATAATTGTGGTTTAAATATGTTTGCCTTTTCATAATGTTGAAATCCATTCTTTGATTTCAGTTTGTTTGTACTGTCGATATGTGATTGACATGTACCCGCCGCTGCTGAGAGATTCCACCTAACAGTCATTTAGATGGTGAAGCTATCTGTTCTCTTTGTTGGAAGCATAGTTACATCTCCATTTTCCTTCATCATTGTATTTCAGGAAATATTTTCACCAAAATGATAATAAATACATTATATTTTCAATGTGCCAGTCTTGGTATCATGGTTCTATAAGTGTTTCTATTTTTTTTTTTTTTCATTTTATTCTTTACATATATTGATTGAATGATTGATAGATTTTATTTGTTTATTTATTTTTGTATGCTAATGAGCTTTGTAATGTGTTAGGAAAGCCTTTCAAGTTGTTGTTACTTTCAGGCGGGACTTGAAAGTCACTGATAGAATGTAGTTTGCTGATGTTTGTAATGTTTTGGTCTGTGAATTTGTGGTTACTCTCTCTCTCTCTCTCTCTCTCTCTCTCTCTCTCTCTCTCTCTCTCTCTCTCTCTCTCTCTCTCTCTCTCTCTCTCTCTCTCTCTCTCTCTCTCTCTGTGTGTGTGTGTGTGTGTGTGTGTGTGTGTGTGTGTGTGTGTGTGTGTGTGTGTGTGTGTGTGTGTGTGTGTGTGTGTGTCCAGATATAAACACACACACACACATACACACACACACACACACACACACACACACACACACACACACACACACACACACACAGGCAGGCAGGCAGGCAGGCTATCTCGGCACCAATGGCTGCAGCAAAACAAACCTCCATAAAGCGACATACGTGCCGCCATGGTTGTATTTTACGACACACACAAAGGCATTTGTTGTCTGGCATTGATCAACATGAATGTGGTTAGTCCGCTGCCGTATTGATGTGAACATCTTTTGTTCTGTTGCTCCATTTTTGTGAGGAAACAATTATAATACACAAAACTTCAATATGTTGTTATTATGTAAGTAAATTATAGTTCAATTAATTTTGAATTTTCAATGAATGATTTAATCCCCCTGTGCTGTAAACAGCCACACTGTGTGGCAACAGAACGGCATTGTTGTACACAAAGCTGCCTATGGGCGAGATGAAGCGGTGTTTTGTGGCTGAATAGCGGCCCTCATCAACGGGGGCAATGTGTGGCGGGGCCATTGTATGGAAAACACACACACACACACACACACACACACACACACACAGAGAGAGAGAGAGAGAGAGAGAGAGAGAGAGAGAGAGAGAGAGAGAGAGAGAGAGAGAGAGAGAGAGAGAGAGAGAGACTGTAAATTAATTTTATGTCGAAGCAAAGCAGAGTTTAGTACGTGGGCAGGCCTTGTGGTGTGGCGAAACACTGTGGCCGCCACCCCCCATAACACTGTGGCTGCCTCCCCCCGTAACACTGTGGCTGCCTCCCCCCATAACACTGTGGCTGCCTCCCCCCATAACACTGTGGCTGCCCTCCCCCCATAACACTGTTGCAGCCTCTTCCATAACACTGTGGTTGCCTCCCTGATAATACAGTAGCTGCCCTCCCCCATAACACTGTAGCTGCCTCCCCCATAATACTGTGGCTGCTTCCCCCTTGCGTCACGCTGACACCTCTTCTTTGTTATCCTGCAGGTGCTGAGTGGAAGCTTCTGACTGACGTGGAGAAGAGACCATTCATTGATGAGGCGAAGAGGCTGAGGTACGTGAATCTCAACCTGCTACTTGCGTGGGGAGTCTCTCCGTGTTCAGCTTTCCTGCTTCACCTTTCCTCTTTTCTTCGTCGTCTTCCTGTTCCACTTCATCACTGGCATTACTATCGCCAGGATCAATACCTTCATTATCATGATCATGATCGTCCTTATCATCGTCTCATTATATTCTTACCCTCCGTGACCTCCACTTCTTCCTGAACTCTCTCCCCATCCTTCTCGTTCACCTCTTTCTTATTGTCTTCCACTTATTTTTCATTGTTTTCCGTCTTTTGTTCCTCGTGTGCCTTACCCTTTATGATCCTTTATTTTCTCCTTATATAAGAACTTGTCCAATATTTTATTAGCGCGCTCGTCTTACCAGTGCAACTTTTTTCCTTTTTATTTATCTGTGCATTTATGCATTATTTCATATGTTCATCCATTTGATCATTTATTTATATGCTTTTGTGGATAGCCATATGAGCCCGAGGCTTTTGACTCATGTCTTTCTAAATTTTAGAAATCGTTGTGGTGTAAGTATATAACATAATTCTGAAAGACACCGCTGACACCAAAGGAATAATCAAGTCATTAAAATCGTTTAGTCCCTGCTTTTTTATTTGTTACAACCGTCTGGTATTACTCAGAATTAAGTAAGAACACTACGATTATAATTAGTGGTTAGCAAGCTTTGCTACGAATCTGCTGATCCTTGTTCGAAATCCGAATATCACAATGGATAAGGAACCCTGAAGTACAGAATATCATCCACCACAGACTCAAACAATGAGACTGAGATGAGCGTCGAGGCCGCGCGCAGCCACAGCGTACGCCCCCACCTTTGCCCACCTCGCAGTCCAAAGGCTTTGGTTTAAAGATTTTGAGAGTGCGTGATTTCATACCACTAAATGAAACACAAGAGGTCGGCGTCATGGACATGAAAGCAGGACAAATCCCTTGTATTAGTCCCACCCTACCACTCACCCACCGCCTGCGTTTTTTAACGCCCCCTACAATCACCGCAATGTTCTTTCTAAAGAAAAAAAAAAAGTATGACTGATTTCTGTGATAAGAATTTCCAGCTCAGAACAACTTTTAGTTTTCATTTTATGATACCTTTCACTTTATTACTTCTCGAAAGATGTGATCGGTACTCAGCCGTCAGCATATTTTTGCGAGTTTACTGGATTGGTCCTTCACCGCCTCCCTATGATCAGTGTTTAGCAACGTGTGTGTGTGTGTGTGTGTGTGTGTGTGTGTGTGTGTGTGTGTGTGTGTGTGTGTGTGTGTGTATGTGTGTGTGTGTGTGTGTGTGTGTGTGTGTGTGTGTGTGTGTGTGTGTTTGGTATGTGTGTGTGTGTGTGTGTGTTTGTGTGTGTGTGTGTGTGTTTGTGTGTGTGTGTGTGTGTGTGTGTGTGTGTGTGTGTGTGTGTGTGTGTGTGTGTGTGTGTGTGTGTGTGTGTGTGTTTATGTGTGTGTGTGTGTGTGTGTGTGTGTGTGTTTATGTGTGTGTGTGTGTGTGTGTGTTGTGTTGTGTGTGGTATATATGTGTTTATTTTTATGTTTAATAGAAGGATTCAGAGCAGCTTACTAAGTAACCTTGGAAGTCTGGCCGCCGCCGCTGCATGCAGGCCGAGATGCTAAGTGCAGACTTTCTAACAATGGGGAGAGCGTCAGGAAGGACAATTGAGTACGTGGGCGTGCATGGCCCTTTCTTCACCGCCACCATTCCCGCCTCTCAGCCGGGCAGCATAGAGCCTCGAGTACGTTTCACCTTAAGAGCAACACATTCGTTAATCTAAAGTGATCTCCACTGATCGGCTTTTCCTATGTACCCGCGTAGTGTCTTATATACATGAACTGCAGCAGGAATATCTTCAAGAGTATGTGGAATTACTGGAGTTTTTTCTACCTCACATTTGTGTCATTTAGCGTTCTACGTGCAGGTACAGGGCGGGGAAGAGAGACACGAGTGGTGATGAGAATCGGCGTCCTTCCAATACTGATGCTTAAGCAAAATGACCCAAATTCTACTCCTCGTGCTTCTGGTCTTTTCTGGTTTGGGTTCTTATTGATTCAAGCATATCCTGAGTAAACGTTTCATCTTACCTTTCATTCGTGCTTCCAGACAGACAGACGGACAGACAAACATACAGACAGACAGACAGACAGACAGACAGACAGACGGACAGTCGGACAGACGATACACATACGATAGAATCTGAGGTGGGTGTACCGTGCGAGACATTTTCGGGGTCAGGATGACAATGGCATGACATCAGCGCCTCTCATTCAATGGCCTCTCGGCGCCCGCTCCGGCACTCATCGGCTGCTGCCTCACGGACGCTTAGGGACAGTGGGCCAGTGTTTGTCCTCCTTTGTCAGGGTTTTGCAGCCGATGCCAGTACTGAAATTAATACCAAATCTGTAATATTTGTCTTTTTTTATGACTATTCCATTACTTTCATACTTACATTAGACATATTACTACAAAGTACATAATGTGAGTATGGTGACACCTAACACCAGGTGTGGTGTCAGGTGTTCTCTAAGGACTAGTAAATCACAGCTGCCGCGACCTTCACAGTGTGGGCCTCGCCTTCAGCGTAGTGGTGACGTAACTGATGTAGTGTAACTCCGGGACTAACATTTACGCAAAGCTATTTTACTATTTTTACTATTTTACTATTTTACTATTTTACTATTTTTATTAAAAAAAAACATAATTTTGACCAACATTATTGGATCAGCAGAGTACAACTTTTTGTGTCTTGGTGTGCCAGAATGGTTATATTCAGGTCCTTCACTATGGACATGGTGTGTGTGTGTGTGTGTGTGTACTCTTTTCAGTTTTCTTTATTCACTAATCTACCAAATTGCTTTTGTTCTTCACGGCGTGATTCGATGTTTCGTAGACAAAGTTCTGTTGTCGCATGTCGCTATCAGTTTTATAACATCATAGTTGCCATTTATCGAATCACAAATGGTGATAAGGTTTCAGCACAAACAAGAAGCCTTCAGTGAGAAGAAACAGCTAAAAGATCTACAACTGTTCCTGTGTTAAACTCTTTAATACAAATATTTTCTCTCTATTTTTTACATCATTCTTATCTTTCCTTGTCTTTCTCTTCCCTTTATAATACCAAGCTGTGTATGTGTTGGTAGAATATTTTTTTTCCCACAATAATCATTATTTGAATATCGTAATGTGCCTGTAATGAAATGTTTTGGTACTTGCATGAAGGTTTCACTTGCGCGTATCACAATGTTTTTTTTTTTTTTCTGAAAGTACTTATGTAGTAATTTACTCGTATATAGACATAAAAGATGAATCTATCATTTCATGAAAAAATGCATGATGTCATCTTTCGTGAATAGACAGTGACAGACAGAGGATGATAAACTAATCAATCCATTATCACGGAACATGTTCTGCTCATTACCACCAACACCACTACAATTTCCCCCCCCTCCCCACCTTGCCCTCCACTCGTATATCTATAGGTGCTCCTTATTTTTATTTTTTTTCTCCAGAAGTACGTTATTAAGATGAGCTCACCTCTTCAAAGGACAGAGTCTCTTTCAATATCCTATATTCTTAATACCATAGGATACTCGTGTATTAGAAAGATGAAATACAGAGTGTGACTTTCCAGTGTTATTTTATTTGGACAAATGAACACAAGTTGTAAGAGTTGAACACAGATCAGAGTAAGAGCCGCTGTAGACACTCAAGCTTTGCATTCCATGCCACCAGGGAGTCGTTCTGGTTCTTCTGTGGAATTTCTGGGTATATTTTTAGAAATGCTCCCCGTTAGACACTCTGGACCCTGTAACGCTCCTGATACTGATACGCTGTCCGGATAAGAAAGACTGAAATCCTTCCGTTCAAACAGCAGCCATCCGAGGTATCCTGTTCTAATGACTCCCTTTCCTGGTATGCGTGATCCTGCACACCTGTTGCATCCCGGTGCAGTGCCACGTCTACTTAGCGCCACACTCTGTACACGTGTTGTGAGGCAGGAGGACGTGTACCTGACCTGGCAGTGGAAGGCGAGAAACTAATATTTCGTTTGCTGAAATAAATATGCAAGAACACCAAACCACACGCGATGAAAGTACCCACGTGCTCCTCAGAACTCCCTCACTGGTCCACACAGCCTGACGCCAGAGTGGCCAGGCACACAGCGCTGTGGTCCTGATCGATGGTGCCTGTGATGGTCTGCTGACAAAGGCTGGTCCAGAACTCAGCACTGCTCACGCGGCAGCCTTCATGTGTTTCCTGTCCTGGCGTCTGTTCCTCTGGCTGGTGATGGTGGGATGCGTGCATTTGTTTTCTATTGCTTATGTTTCGATCATATTCCGAAAAGTATAGCTTGATCTGTTATTTCTCTCTCTCTCTCTCTCTCTCTCTCTCTCTCTCTCTCTCTCTCTCTCTCTCTCTCTCTCTCTCTCTCTCTCTCTCTCTCTCTCTCTCTCTCTCTCTCTCTCTCCTAACGTTATCAAGCCTAAATTCGTTATTTTTAATTCTATCCTAATTATTAACCATGAGGATTCTGTTTCTGTCGCCTTTACTTTCTATATCCCTTATGCCACTCATATGCTTCTATCAGATCCCTTTTTGATCTACGGCTCTAACCATTGTACTACACGCAACTCTAAAAGTTTTGGTTTCCTTTCGTAAGGAATATTGCATCCCTTATATCGTTTTAATGATTTTCTTCTTTACAAACTCTAAACTCTAACATACCTACTATATACTCATACACTTTACAATAGAAAGTGGTTCTGAAAATAAAACCGTAGGAAGAACTAAAATTTAAAGACCGTAACATCAGCACCTGTCAACCTTTTCCGTGTCAGTTCTGCCAGGTTGTCACGTCCCTGCTCGCCTGGTTGCAGCGCTGTGCCCACCCTCCTCCTCAGCCTCCTGTTCATTAGCCTGCGAAGACCAAATGTTGGTGTTGGACGGAGAAAAATATGGAGAAGTAGAAACTAATCAAGTGAGCGAAGGCAAATTAAAGGACAGCAGCAAAGAAGATGGGTAAGGAGAACAGAATAAAGAGATGTCGCCAAGCAATACTGAGGAAGAAGGGAAAAGAGAGAGCAATGCTTGCGACGAGGGACAGGAAGGCCAGGAGAAAGAGGAATGGTGAAAGAAGATCTACAGCCTCCTAGCGTGGGCTACGCACGAGGACGAGAAGGCTGTGAAGAAATGGCGCATTGAATCAAGGAAGGCACAGATGTGAGGGAACGCTGAAATCTGCCGATACGCGACCAACAAGGGACAGGGAAACCACGTTTGCATCCCTTTTACATGTTTCCATTCATCACCGGTGATTTCCCGTAGCATCTCACTGCAAAGACCGTCTCTTCTCCTCACGCCACTACGTACTCGTACAAGGACTGACCCGTGCCCTCACGCCACCACTTCCTCTCCGTCCTCCCTGCTCGAGGCGAAGCCACGAAACTCGCGTGTCCTTCAGCACCGAACAACTTTGGCGAGCAGCTATGAAGCTCGGTAGTTCCTCAGGCACAAGGCAGACGTGTGGATGCTTGTTGACGTTACTTGGAATAAGCAGCAGAGTGGTGATCCCTCTCGTTGTTCGGTGCCATTGAAGGGGTCTCAAAATAGGAGTGGATGGATGCTGTTAACGAGTTGGAGTCTACCTTCCGCATCTAGACACAAAGTGTTTTCCTTCATCAGACAACGAGATACTGGGAGCTAGTAAAGATGCAGAAGGAATGTATTGAAGACCAACAAATAATTCTGTTTTGTGGATGATAAGTCTTTGGTAAATTACTGTGAATCGAGGCCAAAGCTTGAGCAGCAGCAGTAATAGGTAGAAGAAAAAGCAAGGTGCCAGAAGGCAGAGCAAAGAAACAATTAAGGGAAGGTGAAATGCAGAAAGGACAGCAGCAAAAAAGAGGAAACAGGGAGAATAAAATAAAGTAATGTCCCCACGCAATACTAAAGAGAAAGGCAAAGCAGAGAACAACACATGCGATGAAGGACAGGAGAGCCAGAAGACCCACAAGAGGGGTGAAGGGAAACCTGCAGCTTTCCCCCACGCCGCTAGGCCAGACGTGGGGTGTAGCAAGGCAGGCGACAACAAGCTGCTGTGGGCGGTGTGGGTAATGTTTTGGTGGTGGTGGTGGTGTTAGCTGCAGTAGGGGCCATCTTTCCTGAAATACAAAAAAAAAAAAAAAACTGAGGAACACACTCCGTCCTTGTCCCCCGAACACCTCATCTGAACGTGATGTGGCCTGAAATGTGGAGGAAAAGAGTAAATGTAAATATTCGATGGTTCTTTTTTTGGTGTTAAGTATTGCTTACACAATGCTTGGATGGACACGTTCTGTTGTTTTGGTAATAGTGTTGAAATAAAAAAAAACACTGACCTGCCACACTGAGATGCTAGTGACAGTGATTGTTGGTATCGTCACTAAGCCACAAATAGTTATTGACTCGCGCATTTCAGCATATATAGTTTTATGTGACCTAGACTCAGGAAAAGTTTCGACACGTAACGAATCACTTCAAGACCACACCGGGACAAACACCGGACAGCTAACACGTTCTTATCCCCTACGTAAGTATGTCAGCAAACATCCATTTCGAGTAGCACATGGAAAGTAAACTAGTAACCCAAATTCCTTCTGGATCTCGACGAAAGAAGTACAAAGAGAAAAAGTACAAAAAGAAAAAAAAAAACCTTCGTACGCCTCTCAAAGATTATTGTTTCCACTTCTCCTATGAGTTGCACAGACACTTTCCTGCACTCACTGACTTAGTTGCTGACTTTTCATTCCGGCTTGTGTATAGCAAGATATTAATTTAATGTTGTTTGAGCACGTCCCGCACTCCTGACAACCTTCTGGTACTTCAGTGAACAGCATTACAAATCTTTCAACGAGAGGGTTGCAAATAACAGATAACAAACCCATTAGTCGATAGTTGAGCATATTTTGAGAGCATTATAGTCTTGTATGTGAGTATCTCGTTTAGTTTATCGTGTTTCCCGTTCACTCCCTTTCGTTTATCTGTCACTGTAATTTTTTATTTATTTATTTTTCGGTGAGGACAGAAAAAAGTAAGTGGTGTGTGTGTGTGTGTGTGTGTGTGTGTGTGTGTGTGAGAGAGAGAGAGAGAGCAAGTGAGAGAGGGAGGAAGGAAGAAAAGTGACGAATCAGAACGGGGAGAAAGGAGAAGGAAGGACGTGATGAGAGTATGGTGTCTGCTGGAGGAAGACACTGAAGTCCACCTTGCCATGATGTTTCGTGTTTTCTGTTACTGACTTAGTCTCTCTGGCAATTCCAGTCGTCTATCATCAGATTAGTTCCTCGGGAATGTCTTGGTGCTGCCGCTGAATTTTGGCCTCCATAGCAATGCAAGCTGCTTCCCCGATAATATTTGAAATTTGAATCTCCTAAAACACGGGCTTGATTCTTAATTGTTTTTTTTTTTTTTTTTTTTTTTTTTTTAAGGAAACTGGCCCGTTAAAAAAAAATATATATGTTTACAAACTCAACTTGCTGCTCACAAAAAAATCAGAGGATAAGTCGAAAAAAAGTTTGCCAGTTTAATTGGAGGTGTCTGGATACTCGTCTTTTGAAATTGTTCAAGGCGCAGGAAGTGGATAAAAGACAACATATAAAGAACATAAACAAATAGAGATTCCCAGAATAGAGATGAGTGAAAAATTATAATAGCAGTCAGCAATTACTTTCATCTCTCTCTCTCTCTCTCTCTCTCTCTCTCTCTCTCTCTCTCTCTCTCTCTCTCTCTCTCTCTCTCTCTCTCTCTCTCTCTCTCTCATCCACCTTTTCAACGTATTTCCTTCGTGCTCGCAGGTTTACATACAGTTTCTTCTTCCTCAAGACATCTCCAACCTGTCTCTTAATGCTTGGATACATGTGTGTATGTCACCCACCGAATATTGCCTGGACTCTAGATAAAACCGTGGAAGATAACCGTGTGAAAGATAAAAGCCTGATGTTCCGTATGAGTAATAACACAGAATTTAGCGTTTAGCAATCACAGTGGAATGAGAGAGGCTGATGATGATGAAGTGAGGTGATCAGGCCGCCTCGCAAGCCACGCCATGAAAAGAATTCATCCGCCAAGCTGAAAGAAGGCAGGATGCAAC
>NC_087154.1:595000-625000 GCF_035594125.1 Scylla paramamosain | reverse complement strand
TTTGTCTCGTCCTCGTTCGTTACCTCAGTCCATATTTTAAGGGCATGTGACGAGGAACAGCGCTAAGTAATTGTACCGGCTCACACGGGCCTTGCTCTTTCCTTCACACTCATGGAAAACATGAATTCTTTTTATATATAACTTGTGAAAAGAGGGTTGCAGTATTATTATTTTTTTTTCTTTTTTTTCATTTCCTGCTGTTTATGTTTATGCTCAACCTAACCATCCACAGGGCGCTGCACATGAAGGAACACCCAGACTACAAGTATCGCCCCAGACGGAAGGCCAAAAGTATGGCCAAGAAAGACAACAGGTGGGAAGGTGTACTCAAGTAATTATTCCACATTACGTTTGTCTTTGAATCGTGTGTAGTTCCTCTAGTATATATTTCCTTCGTATCCATACGATAGTAATTAGTGAACCATATTTTCTTTACCCCGTACAGGTATCCCTTCCAGTTGCCAATGTTCCAACCGATGATTGAGGGCCTTCGTCCTTTTTATCCTCCTCCTCACCTCCTGACCGCCCCGGGGATACCCGGCGGCCTGGAAAAGCCATCTGGGGAACTACCTCGACACTTACTGCCGCCTCCACTCTTCGCGCCTCCCATCTCAAGCCTGCCCTACCCTCACGTGGACCCGGCCATCTTCTCAAGGCTGCACTCGCCCGACGCTCTGGCACTCTCAAAGCTCTCCACCTCCGAGTCCTTGTCGCTGTCCAAGATGCCATCCGTTGAGTCTTCACTCTTAGCCAGACTTGCACCACACGACGTGTTTCCCTTACCAAGATTACCGTCGCCGCCCCTACAGTCGCCCCTTCCTCCTTTGTCCTCACCACACCTACCTTCGTCTTCAAGTTTGCCCACCACCGGAGTCGCTTCCAGTTCCTCCGTGCTGTCTTCCCATATCCACCATCCCGCCTCACCCAGCCTGCCGTCTTACAGTCTGCCTTCACCTATTCCTAAGTACCCACCCGAAGTCTCTGCCAGCAGTGTTCTATCCAGATTTCCTCTTGATAGTCCATACTTTGGCCTTCCCCGCGAATTGGAACACTTTCGTCTGCAGCATTTGCAAATAGAGAGAGAGCGAAAAATCAGAGATGAGTTTGCGGCTTCTCCTCCTCCCTCAAGGAGCAGATCATCCTCCCCGTCCAGCCCGAAGATAGATGTTGGCAGTCGTTCCAGAGACTCAAGCCCTCCAAGAAGCCCACCAGGAACTGACCCGCCCCATGACGACGGGATGCTGCAAAGAGTCTCTGACGAGAGCAGAGAGGATCAGGAGGTTCCCAACAGCGACGATTCAAGGGCATTTGTAAGATACGGCGAACGGAAAGGCTCGCCTGAACCTAAAAGTCCTACACCGTCCCCCTCCGAGCCGCTGCGTCTCCCTCACCACTTCTCTCCCTCCGCCCTGGCCACCAGCATTTACTCCTCCGCCCCCCATCACTCCGTCCTGTCGTCCTCACCTGCCTCCATGTCTGCAGCAGAGGTTGCCAGTAAGTATTTTGTCAGCGCGAGACTGATCTTGAGTCTTATTATTTTATTCATTCACGTGCGTACAAAGAGCGAAGCAGTCTATTCACGTTCTCCCTTTTCAGACCTCAGTTTTCCCAAGACGCTTTTGTCTTTTTACAGTTAGCCTGCTGTAAATCAAGAGAGTAAAGGAAGTGTTCTTGAATCACATAAAAGTGTGACAACCCGTTTGTGTGAAGGAAACTGGTCAGAAAGAGAGTGGTCGGGTTTTCTGAGTGTGTGTGTGTGTGTGTGTGTGTGTGTGTGTGTGTGTGTGTGTGTGTGTGAGAGAGAGAGAGAGAGAGAGAGAGAGAGAGAGAGAGAGAGAGAGAGAGAGAGAGAGAGTGTGTGTGTGTGTGTGTGTGTGTGTGTGTGCAGTAACACCGGCTGTAGGGGCTTAAGGCTGCTATGTCAGCGTAAGAAAGCCACACAAGGACGGAGCGCCATTCTATTTGCATTCTCCCCAACATCCTGGGTCTGCTCTTTATTAATGCCTTTTTCGATACCATCTTCCCTGACCTTTCTTCTTCTTTCCCCCAACAGGAAATTACTTCAGCAGCTGCATGTACCCGCCGGGAGGAGGCTCGGCGGGCTGTCCCCCTGACTCTCGGACAGCTCTCTCTTACTTCCTCGTGCGTCCTGAGGCCAAATACCCGCATTCCCCGGCGCTGCTGCCAGCCCTAGCGCCGGCACTCAGCTCATCTTCGCCGCCCTCCGTCGTCCAGTGAGGTCTTGAGGGAGTCCTGAAGAAGTCCGTTAAAGAAATAGACAGCTCACAACCTCCTCCCCCTCTGTCCCTGTCCCCTCTGACACATCCAGTGAGGAGATTGCGTGAATTCCACATCAAAACATCATGGAGTCAATATTTACACTTATTTACGTGTGTGTATCCGACAAGGTCGTTAATAGACACCACCATAATGAGGTTTGCGTTACGCACGTTAAAGTGAAGCAATTCCTGAACACGTGACTGATTTTTCTGTCACAACACAAACTTTGTAACAACATTAGTACATCGTTGTGTGTGTGTGTGTGTGTGTGTGTGTGTGTGTGTGTGTGTGTGTGTGTGTGTGTGTGTGTGTGTGTGTGTGTGTGTGTGTGTGTGTGTGTGTGTGTATGTGTGTGTGTGTGTGCAGAAGTGACAGGGAGGAGGAGGATGAGGAAGACGAGGAGGAAGAGAAAGAAGAGGAGGAGCAGGAATAGAGTGGTTTCATGTCCTCATCATCCTCTGCAGCTATACGAGGAGGAGAAGAAGAAGCAAGGAGAGGACGAACAGGAACAAGAGGTGACGGTCTCAACTCCTCATCGTCTTCTGCAGCTGAAGGCAAATCACGACCGCCCACCGCCGCCGCCCAGGCAGAGGCTCCGTCACGGGGGTCGTCGTGCGCTGCCAAGTACGACCACGTATACATAGAACGTGCAATATTTTCTGATCTTAAGTTACGGCCGCGCTGCCATAGTTGTTTCATACGTACCGCTTATTATTTGTTGTAACCATATATTTATTAACGTTTTATATTGATTAAGTTAATTGGAAGGGAAAATAGACCTCCCCTGCAACCCAGACCGAACCCGTGCCTGTCCGCCACACACACGCTATATTATCATTATTATTATTATTATTATTATTATTATTATTATTATTATTATTATTATTATTACCATTATTACCATTATTACCATTATTGTCAGCATCATCATAATCACCACCCTCATCATTATCACCGTTATCGTCATATCAAAAAAAAGGTTAGATGTTACATTTTTCATCGAGTGTCTCAGGTGTGGTGGCGGCGTGAGTGGGTTGGGTTTGGCCCTGCCAGGTAAGGGCGGAGAAGGGGGGGGGGCGTTATTAGGGAGATGGGGAGGACCGCGTGGCCACCCAGTCGTGTCATGTTACTGTGTCCATATGTATATAGTTTAGGGAGGATCTCGTTGCCTCCACTGTGTTAAGTAACTTTGTAATCTCTGACCCAGCGTCGAGTGGTGACCCCGGCGTAGTGACTCCCCATCCCTCCTTGCTTCTGTGCTTGCCTACGTCAGGTGAGGATCAGGTGTGGACTCTCTACCTCCCGCCCATATCATCTCTCTCACTGAAAAGCGGCCCTCATTTCCTCTACTCTCATTTTTATTGCCTATAAGTTAATTCTCTATTTTTCCTTGTTTATCTCCGTTTCATCAAGGAATGACTCAAGCCTGCCCGCTCGCTTTCCTTTGGCCAGTAGATAATCCTCTTTGTCCTTACTTCCTCTGGACATTTCTTATCTCTCTCTCTCTCTCTCTCCCTCTCTCTCTCTCTCTCTCTCTCTCTCTCTCTCTCTCTCTCTCTCTCTCTCTCTTCCTCCTTCCCTTCCCTTCCTAACCACCCTATCCACAACCTCTTTCATTAAGCCATGACTTTACTTCTTCCCCTTCCATCACTTTTACATTTTACTACGATGAGTTTTGGCCGCTGCTGTCTTTCTTCTCACAAAAGCAAAGCGTCCTGGTACCTTCCTTGCTTGCAAACAGGCCTCAGTTATGTCGAGGTAATTCATTCATGATGACTACTCTTATTGTCGGCCGTCACCTTCCTCATCACACACTGGTACATTCTACTTTCTGCTGCTTGTCGCGGAATGTTGCAGCTGAGCATCTCTGCCAGTGCTGCTGTGTCACTCAGCACGGGTCACCCTCGAGCTTGCGGTGTGTGTTGTCATTAAGAAATATTACTTAGCCAGATGTCGACATATCAAAACGCTTCACTCAGTGTTCTTATGTCTAGGATATGTTGTCCCCGCAACGCGCGTCGACCAAGTCTTGGTAAGGTCTACACCGGGCATAGTAATCTAGTCTTGCTGTGCATGAAATTTATCTGTGTTCCATGGCCGTATTGTCCACAAAAAGCAGCTGAACCAACCCTACCAGCCACTTACCCGCCTCCTATCAGCTGTGTTGTGTAAGTGCGTGGGAGGAGGTCCGCTATCTCTTGGCCCTGAGATAACGAACATGGACTGGGAGAGCAGCAGCTCCGTGCAATCAAAACACACCTTTATTGCCGTTAGTGTAAGTTGGTGTATCTTAAAATTTATGTACGCAGTTATTTATTTCCATGTAATCACAAAAGTCGAGCAACACACGAAGCTCTCTTTATCCAGAGGAGGAGGAGGAGGAGGAGGAGGAGGAACAGAGAGTGTGAGTGACCTTCTTATCTGCCCACAACGCTTCCTTCACCCCCACACTTCTTCCTGCACATCCCCAGCACCATCCCTCCAGAAACACGGACACGCACACACACACACACACACATATTCTCTCTCTCTCTCTCTCTCTCTCTCTCTCTCTCTCTCTCTCTCTCTCTCTCTCTCTCTCTCTCTCTCTCTCTCTCTCTAACAACCATTTCCAGATCGACAGGTAAGCATCATACATAATCTTAAGCAGTCCATTATTACTTCCATTCGAAATTTCCGTCGTTCAATATTTTTTGTGTAATTCACCGGAAAGAAATTGCATATAGATAAGAAAACCCTGGATGTTATTCACGAGTACGTTTCTTTGTTTCTAATGTCGCTCTCTATGAAGTACTAGAATTTTTTTTTTTTTTTTTTTCATCTGCGAAGAAAATGACTAAATACTTCGGGATCCCGTAGTAAAATAAACCTGTTTTCTTCAAGTAAAAATCTAGAAGGGATAATGACTCATAACGAATTCTTAATTGTTGCAATTGCACACCAGACAGTCCTTCAGGAAACAGGACGTTTGATATGCGAAATTAATTACTTTCTTTGCCGCGTACGAGACGATGCTCTAGATGGCTTGGTTTGTTACTCAATCTTATTCGATTTATTAAATCATTTTGTCAATCGTGAGGTGCCTTGCTACATCACCCACATTGAATCAATCAACCAATCAATCAGTGACACTAATGAACTTTTTTCATACACTTCATTCCTACCTGGACCGTCTTATTATTACCCATCAAATCCCTTAAGGCTCGAATACTATCTCCGTAGCACCTCTTCACTAATAACTCCTCCTATATTCCTTTCAACCGTTCCTTTCCCTCTTTGCCACAATGTACTTCTCCATAACATACGGCAGCTCCGCATGGTCTTTAATTCCTGGTACTTGGATTTCGTTCAGTCACTCCTTATGTGATGACGCGTCCAACGGGGGAATGACGGGCGGAGGTGGGGAGATGAAAGGTGAAGGAACATTCCCTCCTCTCCCTCTGCCCTCGCCAAGCCTCCCCTGATGTGTGCTGAGGTGGCGTGTAATCGCTTTCACACACCACTTCGCCAAGAATATGAATTTTAATATCCACCAAGTGTTGCCGGTGTCTGGGTTGTCTTTTTCGCAGTTACTAGAGACTGACTATGTGCTGTACCCTAGTCTCTCTCTCTCTCTCTCTCTCTCTCTCTCTCTCTCTCTCTCTCTCTCTCTCTCTCTCTCTCTCTCTCTCTCTCTCTCTCTCTCTCTCTCTCTCACACACACACACACACACACACACACACACACACACACACACACACACACACACACACACACACACACACACAGTTTGTATCTAAAATAAACATACAGTAAAATCTAGTGCCTGTTATTTCATCATTCCATTAAGCTTTACCTTATCCATCATCTACTAAAGGGAAGATAGCCAAAAGAAGCGAATTTACCTCCACTTACGAACCTGCCATGCTGTTGCACTCCGGAGAGGGATGAGGCGCCCCACCCCTTCAGCTCTGCAGTGCGACCTGACCACCTTCACTCCACACATCAACACCTTTGATACCTGCGCCACCACTCCCTCGCTTGTCACTTATCATTCATCAGGTCACAAGTGCACAGTGCTTTATGAAGTGAAAGTATTTTAAGTATCTTGCCTTACTGTAGTGAAGCTGGCAGTATTTACATCTATATTGGTGGTGGAGTTTACGTAATTGGGTAAGTGAAGTGCTTTCGAGTTCTGAACAATGGCTCGCAACAGGAAATTCTTGAGAGTTAATTAATGTGTACTGAAAAATCATAATCAGTCATCCGTCCTTTTGTTGATAGATACATTTTTTTTTTTTTTTTGTTTCTTTTATCTCCACGTCTGAATAGTGTTATCACGTACAGGTAGAGTATATCCGCTTGCAGGAAAAATATATATTTAGCAATACCACACAAATCTGCGTATGGTGATATGTCGAAAGACTGAATATTTATGACACACACACACACACACACACACACATTTTTTTTTCTTTTTTGTATTTTCCTCAACAGTAGCACTGTACAAAACAAGCAAAAAACCAACAAACAAAAAACCATAAAAAGTACCTGTAACGCAGTACTAACATATTCAAATGGCGCCATCAGGACACCATTCGTGACTTGTGCAAAAGAGTAACAGTTTGCAGTTCTTCATGGTAGTCCCGCCCCGAGCCAGCTGACCCGGAGACCAGCGTGGAGAGGCGCGCCACTCGAGGCTATCAGACCAGTGGTATGTACCTGGAGCGAGCAAACAAGAACATATCACTGATAGTATTTACTGGGCAGTGACACGTCTCCAGATAAACAAAGATAATGCTCAATAGTTTTGCTATCTGTGTGTTCCGCCACCTATCCTGGGAGGAGAGAGGCGAAGGGATGATGCGGGGAAGGCTGTCTTGTGTTTTTAGGTGTTTTGAGGGAAGGCAATATTGTTTTCCAACGAGTGATCTCTTCAAGTTATAGGTAAGCCAGTAAATGCCAATTGTCTTTTCTCATAATGTCACCTTTTATATGTGATTTATGTATGGAAGTTAGTGTCACATGGCATTTGACAGAGAACAAAGGGCATCCTTCACCCTCTTCGCACACTCAGTTTATTCTTTTTTTTTTTTTTCTTTTCTTCTTTTCTCACAGGGATTAACAATGAGCGTATAATCCAGCAGCGTCGTAGCAAGCGAATCTGATGAACTTCCCGCCCCGTGCAGACATCCTATGCTGCCTTGCCGCCATATGTGTACAGAGTGCAGATCTCTTAATACTTATTGCATGTTGTGTTGTTTATTGTTTTTATATAAGGTTATCTGATTTATTTTTCCTTTAATTCGAATTATGTATGTGATATTACAAGCACACAAGAATACAGTAATGTTCCTCAAGACATTACACTAATTCTTCAACTACCAGCTCTTAGCGGTACTAGTAAGAAGCCTAATGCAACACGATAATAAAGAAAAAGGAATGTTATTTCATCTACCACTCATATAGAGCAGATGGAGAAATTAGAACTCCGCTGCCAGAGAGCCGTACGACATGTTTCTTCCCATTCACACTCACACGTGCTCGTGAACGGATTCATATGAGACTGAACAACATCTCATGGTCCATTCATTGTTCGTTTCGACACCAACAGGAAACAGAAACTAAAGAACACGTCATCTGTAACTCGTAAGAACCATGAAGCGCCACATATAAAATAATTGATAGTACATCTTGAGCTTAATGCTTAGGAAAAATGCTACCCTAAATATGTGTAAGAAAATAATCCAGTATGAGACATTATGAAGTCTCGACTCATCTTCACTGTGAGTCGACAACAGTCAGGCGGGGCACAGGTGTCAGTGTGTAGCAAGCTTCTTGCCTGAGGTTGTGTAAGTGTTCACCACACCTCTTTGTAGACCCTTGTTAAGTGTGTTACTGTTTTCGGTTATTGAGTGTCTAAAAGTCTCTTTTCCGGAAATTTTGGAAATGAAAAGCGCAGAACACGTATTTGTCATAATGTAACAATAATGTACCAGTTACGATGCTCGGGTCCATGGTGGCGTGTGGCCTGGGCGAGCTTTCTGTCAAGCCAGTGTGTACATGAAGCTGCATGGTGTTGTGTTCAGACTGAATTAAAAAGACCAACGTGCTATGTATAATTTCACTTTGTGGATTACTTTAGTCTGACCAGTCGTCAAAATGTCAAATCGGCACCAGCGCGGTGACGCCCAGCCATCCCCGCGCCTCATTTCCATGACTGATGCACCTAATGGCTGTGATTCCCATGCGATAGTTGTTATTATAATTTCGTTTTATAACTATTATATAAAATCAATGATTATACTTATTGCTGTCCATGTGACAATCAACAGACCAATGAACTCTATCACAGAGCTCTGGCTGAACGAGAAGCGGTGGCGGGATGGCATGGTGCACCACCCGATGCTGTGTAGCGACCAGGAAGGCCGACGGTGGTGATGGATGGACACACGGAAAATGAGAAGGGATGTGATGTGTGTGATGTCTCAGTGTTTAGATCAGTATGGAGTGGAGTGGTGAAACTGTGGATTATGATGCTTTATGGAACCGAAAGAGAATGGGAGGCAGCAAAGCAAAGGATGGATCAAGGACGTGGCAGGGACTGGACAACGAGGAACCCTGCCACAGAGGAGACCGCGTCGACCCTGGAGCAAATACGGAACAGGAAACAAGGTAAGTGTTGGTGTTAAGGCTGCATGTGGTGTATCCTGAGGTAACTGTCTAGGCCGCCGTAAGGGAGAGAGCGTGATGACACATGGGTCAGGGCGAGTCTTGGGACAAAATTCTGAAACACTTCTGCGCCGCATCCCGAATACTTTCAAAAGGCTATGGATGAAGTGACTCGGATTTTTAAGGATGATTTTATAGTTGTAGTGGTAGATTAACGAGATTTCTACATTATTAACAGGAGAAATACGCTTTTGAACTCGGTCAATCATTGGGGTTAGAAAGAAGGATAGCAGGAGTAAAATAGGATGGGGTGTGTTGTGGCGGCGGGCGGGCAGACAGCGGGAGAAGCAAGCGGAACTAAGGGTACGGAGAAGGCGCTTGGCTTTAGCCGAACAGGAAAAGTTCAGTGGTGGCTACAAAATTATGCAAAGTTTCACCCTTACATACGAAGCTTTCTCTCTCTCTCTCTCTCTCTCTCTCTCTCTCTCTCTCTCTCTCTCTCTCTCTCTCTCTCTCTCTCTCTCTCTCTCTCCCCTTCCTCGTTTTCGTTTTAGTTCATTGTTTATATTCACTGATAAGCTACCCATTTACCCAGACTTGAATCGTGACTTCTGGCAAGGCAGCACTCAGCACTGCAATATACTCATATATGACAGGAGTCATGCTTAAGTAACACCCATCGCATACTGAAGCCAACGCAGGCCGTGCCATCAGTCCCTTGGCAAAACATATCCTTACCAAACAAATCCTTGTATAAGCCAACAGATCTGCCGCTGTTTACAGGAAAGGGGAAGGAGTAATTATATAACTCTGCTTCTGATTTCGCTTACTTACCGAGCATCAAGTCTTGCCCCTGTCACTGTGAATATTATTGCATTACACAATTTAGGCGCTTTGAAAACCCTAATATAACCCAACTTCCCACCCCTCCCCACCAGCCCCTTTGCTTATCGTTGTGTATGAGAACTAGAACATTTTACCTACATAGATAAAAGAAAAAGGGAGGGGCTCAAATAATTAAATGTTTATATCTATTGGTCTTATGATGCATATATTGATGGTATGTGTGTGTTTGTGTGTGTGTGTGTGTGTGTGTGTGTGTGTGTGTGTGTGTGTGTGTGTGTGTGTGTGTGTGTGTTGATAATAATAATAATAATAATAACAATAATAATGATAATAATAATAATAATAATAATAATAATAATAACTACAATAACTGCAATAATATACAGAAAGCAGAAAGCGAAAATCTAAAAAATTAAGTAAAAATTCAAGTAAAATCAGGTAAAATCTAGTGGACTGAGCTTAAATATATATGCTGAGCTATTTACCTCGTATTAATCACACGCACAATGACTGGGACGTGTGTGTGTGTGTGTGTATGTGTGTGTGTGTGTGTGTGTGTGTGTGTGTGTGTGTGTGTATGTGTGTGTGTGTGTGTGTGTGTGTGTGTGCATCTGGTAGTCATGAAAAGCTTAAGGAGGAAATTGAAAAGAGAGAGAGAGAGAGAGAGAGAGAGAGAGAGAGAGAGAGAGAGAGAGAGAGAGAGAGAGAGAGAGAGAGAGAGAGAGAGAGAGAGAGAGAGAGCTCAGTTTAATGCAGCCAGTATGTTATCTACCAGGCCTCTGTGATCACCGGATTACCACCTGCCTGATAAGCCACACAGGTGTGCGAGGTGTCCTGGATGAATGACGCCCACATTCACGTTCCAAAATAAAGGTGTGTCAGCATGACAAATAATTAGTTATAGTAATCCTCTGGTTAT
The DNA here is from genome assembly GCF_035594125.1 of Scylla paramamosain. NCBI lineage: Eukaryota > Metazoa > Arthropoda > Malacostraca > Decapoda > Portunidae > Scylla > Scylla paramamosain. The sequence goes on along the minus strand of NC_087154.1, from coordinate 614,303 downwards.
AATATTTTCACTGATAACTGTCGAAGAATAAATCAAAATCCCTATACGATGATAGGTCGATATGCATATCATTTCTGCCGCGCGTGTGTACACACACACACACACACACACACACACACACACACACGCACACACACAGATAACATTTATCAGCGAGCAGCGCGGGTGAGGTTGGTGTTGCCTTGCGTCGCGCCACGTGACGTCCCGAGTGGTCATCGCAGTGCTCCGGGCGTGACGGGACCTGAAGAACTAAATCCCCAAGAAGAACAGTGTTAGATTCAGATATTGAGATTTGACAACGTAGTCTTATATGGAAACAGTCTGTCCCTGCACCTCATGTAACCAGTAAATATCGTACATTTATTTAATATTCCCAGAAACTTCAATATCTGACATGTAATTTGCTTCTTAGTTCACTATACAGTCATGGTGTGATTCATGATTCGTTAAAAGTAGCATGCTTGTGTGTAGAGGTTTTGTCAAACACTAACAATAGCTGTGCGTCATCATGTCATTCCATCTAACGTGTAATGGCAAGTCGTGGCAAATTGAGTTTGCACAAATATTATATTCTTTAATGAATATCCATTGGCGGTGGTGGACCGAGAGATAAGATTACCAGATAGGAGAGAGGAATGACGAGGCGGCCACTGGGCGAGTGTTTGAGCACCACTGTAATTACTCACACACTAAAAGGTCGACATTGTGCTAACATTTTTTGTTTGGTATCCATTACCATACCTGATATGTTGACTCGGGGCCACGATAAGGCAGCGGCTACCTGGCGAACTCTGCCAAGGCCCATCCTGCTGCCGCGCTGCCCACCGCCGCCACTGGGACTAATTACTCAACACCGCTGATAATGTGCGCCATTCATCATCACCATCGCCAGACTGTCCTAACATTTATTTACTTGGAGCATGGACACTCCACACTGCTCCCGCCTATTGCCTTCCTATGGATAATTATAAATACCTGGATAAATAGTAAAGTATCTCCATCAATACTGAGAGAGAGAGAGAGAGAGAGAGAGAGAGAGAGAGAGAGAGAGAGAGAGAGAGAGAGAGAGAGAGAGATTATTAAGTGAGCACGGTCAATCAACTCGAGATAAGAGGTTGAGAAAAACACTAATTTTCATGGCAGTTTAGATAATTTAAGATGAATGAAATGTCGCAAGAATGTTCCATTAATCTGACAGTAGTTAATTGTGTCAACTTTTTATCACATCTGTAATCAGGTGCTGAGAACCTGTGCACGTTACTATGTTACCGAAACGATCACTCACTCTCTGGTGGAGCTGCGAAGTTTCTTTATTCCTGTACAGCTCGTAGTCACTAAAACAGTACCTGAAGAAGCGGTTTCTACGACAGAAACAAACCCATTATAGACCAGAAGCCACGACCTAAATAAATGACCTTGTAAAGCAATTCAAACTGCAAATGAACATGGAAATACAAATATCCTTACCAGTTACATTTACTGACATCATAATATGTCCATCTAAGACTTGCATAAATTTTAAGTATTAAAAGTATTATAATTATACAATGAGATATTCTAAATCGCCTGTTTAGAATTTTCTTAACTCTTCCCCTCGTGTACATTTGTGTTTCCATCTGTCCCCATCCACCTGCTGCCTGGATACCATGCACCAGGTAATTCAGGAACACGAGTGAGTAGGAAGAGAACAATTTCCTGCTGTATATGGGGAACTGTGGCGCGGAAGTTGAAGTGCAGCGAACGCCGAAGTGGCAGGGAAGGGAGGAACAGGAGGCACGCTAGATTCAAAACTAAAACGCCAAATTTCCTAGGAAGTCATCATGTTTCAAACTACAAGCAACTGCGGAAAAAATAGCTACCTTAATTGTGTATGCATTCAGGATACGAAGGCCAAGGAAGGAAAGAGCAAGAGTAATGTTTAATTCAAAACTAAAATCATCAAACTCCCAAGAAAGTTTAAATGTTTTGTACCATAAGCCATAAAAGAAAAATGATTTAGGAAATAGATACGTAAACTGTTGACATATTCTGGATACACAGGCGGTGGAAGTGGAGGAGAGCAGTTGGACATACATAGGAACGTCGCATTTCTAAAAGGTGGGTTAATGAAGCCTGGGCGCAGGTGTGGTGTGAGTGAAGCCATGTTGACCCAGCAATTAGGATCATCCACACACCGCGCTGGAGCTGCCCTTGCACCACCACAATGCTCTCCACTCTCACAATTTCGCTGCATCGGTTACCCACAAAACTTTTAACATTTGGCTGGCGTGTTGACTCAGTAATATACGGAGAGTTCGGTCTCGGCATGCTAGTACATTGTACTGTAATGCTGGAATGCTACATACACGTCCACAGTGGGTAGTGACACTAAAACATTTCATCTTAATTTGGAGTCAGGCAGGCAACCGGGCTGCGGTCAATACTAGCTTTGTCAACACACGGAATAATTATCATTGTGGGCACGGACATGATTCGATTTAGAAAGGAATTTGGGTGTTTGCACTCGAGAATGGATCAATTTGCCACAAGGGATGGAGCCTACTTGTTCAGAAACTTTTCTTGGTCTTTTTCATCGTGGACTCGCCTTCCCCGACCTGTTGTCAAATCATTTAAAGTTGTATAGTGAAGAACCACACGTTTCCCCCTCACCCCTTCCCTCTTCTACCACCTTGTCCCCTCACCCAGCCCCTGTGACGTAGTGGGGCGCCTGTCCAGATAATGGTTGTTTATCCTGGGTGGCGAAGAGGCCGCTCAAGAGAGAGAGAGAGAGAGAGAGAGAGAGAGAGAGAGAGAGAGAGAGAGAGAGAGAGAGCATTCTTTTTTCTTGGTGAAATTATCAGCTTCTACTGGTTTCAGCCAAAGGTAATCTTACATTACCAACAGCTCAAAGGTTGTATTAATGTGTGTGTCGCTAATAAGGCATCAAATTCTGAATGTATCGTTAGAAAAATACACCACCAGTAAAACAGGAACAGCAATATCCATCACGGTGTCTGGCCAGGTGTTGGTGCTGCAGTGAAGACCTCTGATGCCTTCATGTGTCACGCAGGTGGTGGTTGGGCGTAAAAGTCAAGTCTCACTCATGTTTGCTGCAATAGAGTAACTTTTTTTTTTTCGTTAAACATAACTGCTAGCATATTCTAAATTAATAAATTAATTTTGATCACGAAGCCGTGTTTGTGGAGGTGCTGCAAGAAAATATAAATTTTATTCAACTCGCTAAATTACATTTCCAGTTGTACAAGGTAGGCGAAGACATTTGTTGAGCACTCACATGTAAGGAAAAATGCACAACAATACAATTAATATTATGATAAGAGAAAGATACAGGAATATCTAGAATTATTGTAAAGTCCCTTCACATTTCTCTACCCTGTATGGAGATAACCTGTTTTGTGCTCCATTCCAAGTTAATCCCGTCACACAAATGCTGGCGCTGCTCTCCAGCGGGAACAGGAGGGCTGAGGCTCCTGTAATTAGTATGTACGGCGAGGTGCACCAGATTGGCTGATTATTGTGTCTCTGGTAACCAAATTGGCAGGCAACTAACGCGCCCACCAATTTCCATTGTCATCCAAAAATGTGCTCCACTGGGCCGTGCCGGAGGGGAGAGCAGAGGAAACAACAGGACTGCTGCCTAAGAAATGTAGACTCTATCTACACACACGTAAGGGTTTGAATTGCTTGAAATACATCTGGTGCAGAGAATTCTTTCCATTCCCTTTCACACGCAGAGAATGGTTCACAAAGCAAGAGTTCTTAAGGGTGATGACAGAGTGCAGCGAGGTACCCCTAAGCCCTTGTCCCGAGGTAATGGGTTGAAGTAAGGGTTCTCGTCACTGTTGTGGAAGAACTGATGGGAATATTATTGTTCTGTCGAGACAGTACTTGGCTCGCAACTTTCCTCCTCCATTGCAAAATAAAGTGACTTTAAACTTTGTTGAGGCGGCATCGGAATGGCGACATGCGAGAAACGAAAGTAAAATGTGATGCACCTTTCACTGAAAATAACATGAATTAGTGGATAACATTTCTATTGCGTCCAAGAACCAAGCAAGACGGTTCTTAACCCAGAGTGCTAGACCAGAGAAGAGTGCTGCAGCTAATTTCAGGCGTTCTTGGAGAGAAAACTCAAAGCCAAAGAAAAACCAATTTTGTTTTATCACCCACAAAGTTGAATCGGATACATGAATACCTGTATATGTCAAATGGAACAAATGTGAGTGTGCGTATGTTCCTGCTGCTTCCCTCATAGCGTCCGCGCGCGCGCGCGTTTGTGTGTGTGTGTGTGTGTGTGTGTGTGTGTGTGTGTGTGTGTAACCTTCACTGCTATATCCTTCTGATGTTCAGAGAGAGAGAGAGAGAGAGAGAGAGAGAGAGAGAGAGAGAGAGAGAGAGAGAGAGAATGGAAGTTGATAATGTAAAAAAAAAAAAAACGTATGCGAGTGAAAGAAAGACGATCGAGTAGAAGTGAGGTGTTTGGGAAGGAAGAGCAGTAAGAAAGCCTGCTCTGGAGTGCATTAAAAATATATCGTGAAGAAAGAATATGGACGGTATTATACGTTACAATATTAGCAGACAAGCAAAAAACACTGTTCAACATTTTAGTTATAAAGCACGACATGTGGCGCACGTTTGATGTGAAAAAAAGAAAGCCTTTGTGGTCTGATGGAGGGAGTAGGCAGCGTATGAGGTGTGAAGGCGAAGACACGCAGGAACACAACGGTAGGTGAGGGCTGGTGACAAGGACCCTTGTTTGGCGGTAACAGAATACAACAGCGTCCGGCCCTGAGTCAGCTCCTCCCCAGCAAACTGACCACCTCTCTCCGCCACACACAAAGTGGCCGTAAAATTCAATTCTGGTGGTTTGTCTCACGTGATCGACTCCGCAGGGTAATCGAGTTTCGTTCGGGGACAAGTGGACGGCTCTGCTTATCTTCAATTTAGACGCCTGCCCAGTGTGGGGAGAGAGGCAAGGAAGGACAGGGCCACCGAAAAGGGATGGAGGTGGACGAAGAGGAAAAGAGGAGGGAAAGGAACAAATTCGAGAGAATGACAAAGGCTGTATTTGAGGATGGTGGTGCGCCAAAGGGAGAGTTGCCACTTACTGTAAAGACATTTTGTAAAGCAGTTCATTGAGTGTGTGCAGGGGTGGAGGGGCGGGTAGAAGGCAGGATGAGAGGAGGGACTAAAGAAAATGGGATGCATGCGTACATACAACACGTCAATTCTTTTCAGAGGCAAGTCTTAAAAACTATTAGAAAAAAGACAATGCCAAAAAGAAATATGAAAGACGATGTACGCTATATACATTGTTTTCTGCATAAATTAGATAAATAGATAGACACGCAAAGATAGATATACAGTTAGACTAAGTGACATGTGACAAGTGACGAGTAAACAAATTACTGTTGACCAGTGAACAGACTAACATATAAGTACGTAGTTAAATTTGTAAGGAAATCACAAGTACGTAGGTAAAAAGACAAAGACAAAAAGCAAATAAAGATGACGAACGAACGAGTAGAGAAAAGCAAAGAAACAGAAAACGTGGATCAATGCATACATAACTTTAACAAACTAAATTTCGCAAACATCAATTGAAAACACGCTAATCGAATAATCTAATAAGCATAGTTGCTGAACCACCATGTATATTGATTATTAGTAGTACAAGTTTCTGAGAAGTGTTGGTGAGCACTCTATGTGTCAGAATACAACGGAAACTTGACATTAATGGACTGGCAACTACAAAGGAAACAACAACAGATAGCTAGAAACACTTGAACTGTGCACCTCACCACACAGGCTCACTCATTCCTACCATTACTCTCTCTCTCTCTCTCTCTCTCTCTCTCTCTCTCTCTCTCTCTCTCTCTCTCTCTCTCTCTCTCTCTAACTGAGTTACAAGTTTAATGAAGCAATCCATTGAAAAGGTAAATAAAGATAATTGAAAATAGTTCACAACGGCACGCATAACCACCGAAGCGAGAGAGAGAGAGAGAGAGAGAGAGAGAGAGAGAGAGAGAGTTATAAAAAGACAGAACAAACTTAAAACCTCGCTACTCTGAACAGGCTGGAAAGGAGAACAAAGGGCCCCACATATGATGGCAGCGGTGGGCGGCGGTGAGGTGCTGGCGGAGTGCAGTGAGCGAGGCTTGCCAATGCGATGTCGTGACGACCTGAAGGCAGAGTGCGAACTTGGAGAGCACAGCGAAGGATTGGGAGATAAAGCCGAGAAGTGTAAGAGGCGCTTAGTACAGGGTGCTTACTTCTAGGACGGAAAAACATGTCGCACTGTAAAGGTCACTCGATTTACGCGATTTTTTTTTTACATGATTTCTGTATACATGATGGCGGCAAGTTCCTCTATAACATGTAAACCGAGAGTCACCTGTATAAAGAAACGCTAATGCATTCATTGACAGAGACTATATATATATGTATATATATATATATATATATATATATATATATATATATATATATATATATATATATATATATATATATATATATATATATATATATATATATATATAGTTATTGTTGTATAAGCATGTTTGGCAGTAATGTTAGATATTGAATAGATCCAAATATAGGAAAATGGTGACTTACGGAAGTATGGAGTATACCACCAGTTGAATGGTTATGTATGTCATTCATCCAAATAATTATGATCTATAAGAGAGGCAGATGTCGCAGTCACCCTTGTTGGTTTAGTAATCACTGGAAACATGTAGTTAGATAAAAATGTATTAGCTAGGAAATGAAAAATATAAAACAGAAAGCTTAATAAGATTGGAAACGTCCTGTTCTGCATGATGGACGCCACTGCATAACACGTGCACTGACCTTATGACGCACATGAAGAAACCCATGTCCTTTCGTTTTGTCACGGTGATAGCGGGTAACCTTCAGAACGTTGTCGCATCCGGTTACGCTGCTTCATGGAACAGTCTTCAGTTGTATGCATGATATCATTGAATTATAAATCATTACTTTTAAAAGCAAATAGTATTCTATTATGAATACTGCGTAGAATAAAATAAGTCAGTGTATATCTTTCAGTGCTATGGCGATTTATAAGAACATTTCGAAAATAATTCACTCGTTATCAGTCATCTTCACTTGTCCGACCGCGGTAATATGTGGATATCTTATGTGTAGGTGGATATGTATGATTCAATCAAGAATACTTTATAAACAAGAAGTGTGTGTGTGTGTGTGTGTGTGTGTGTGTGTGTGTGTGTGTGTGTGTGTGTGTGTGTGTGTGTGTGTGTGTGTGTGTGTGTGTGTGTGTGTGTGTGTGTGTGTGTGTGTGTGTGTGTGTGTGTGTGTGTGTGTGTGTGTGTGTGTGTGTGTGTGTGTGTGTGTGTGTGTGTGTGTGTGTGTGTGTGTGTGTGTGTGTGTGTGACCATCTCTTGGACGTATCATATAGAAAAGACAATTATCATAATAATAAATCATATTTATTTCATCCATTCTCTAAATTACAATGGATTTCATGTAACAATCTTATCACCTTATAATTGTCACCTAGACATGATAAGATTTATTTATTTTCTGGTGTACAATAATTAACTGAATCTTGCACAACTAATGTAGTGTCGATGCAGTGACATGAATCCCCACAATAGCATTTATTATGATAACACAATAACCAACAAAAATCTTTATATCAATTTTCCTATATAATACTATTTCAATCATTTTAGAAATCCATCACAACAGCAAGAGTAATCGTTGAAAGAGAGAGAGAGAGAGAGAGAGAGAGAGAGAGAGAGAGAGAGAGAGAGAGAGAGAGAGAGAGAGAGAGAGAGAATAAATCAGTAAAATGAAGAGGGAAGCTAATACATTGCTACTCTGGATACATTTGTTTAAGCAACAGTTGTTATTCACTGACATGTGTTAATAACTCTACTTCCCTCAATTTCCTCAGCAGTCAAAAACCCGTCGCCTGCATCACTGACAGATGTGAGGGAGAGGACTAGAACGTTGGTCTAACCACATATTTTTCAACGCTTTGTGTTCTTATAAAGGCTACGTAAAAAAAAAATCGAGATTATTAGTTGTGTTCTCACCTCTATTTTTCTATTAGTATGCAGGACAATTGTTAAACTATCATTAAAATCATGAAAACATTCGAAAATCGCAGTGGCTTTCGCTAGTTTGAGAATATGATCCCCGATGTATGATTTGAAAATATTGATGTGTGTAGCACTGACTATAAGAGCACGATCTCTGAAATGAGGCGAGGAATGAGGATTGCGGAAAGTAAAGTATTCAGGTAGAGGGAAAGGAGAAAGAGGAGACAGACGATGACGAGGATCGGGGAAGCGGGAAGGAAGCCTAAGAAGGGAGTAAGACAAGAGCATGAACTAAAATATCATCGAGTCTGATTTGACCGAAGGGAAAAGGGAGATACACAAAAATGTGGAACAATTGAAATCGGTTTTTTAGCTCATTCTTACTTCATATGATGTAATGTTGTTACCGCTTCTCATCACATTTTCCATTTAATATGGAATGAAACAAAATATTTTGCTCTAAAGTTATTCCATAAATAAGACGAAACAACATCTGAATGTTATTCGAATCACGGGAGAAATTGGAGGGCCGGCACAAGGGACAGCCTGTACTGAACCCTTAGTAAACAGTGGGCAATCATTTCCAGAGCTGACACCCCTCATACTTGTCCACGATTGTACCACTGTGAGTGATCAGGCAATTTCATCTGTACATAATCCTCATCGGGCTGAGATTCGCTAGAATGCCATCCCTGGATAGTGGAAGGCGTAACATAATCGTACTCATTTTCATAGTTGGATATTTCTGTTATATTTGCGTATGTTGGTTGACCGTGGTTGTTTTGATAATGTGGACTGATCTCATTGCAATGTTCATACGAAGAATGGTTAGCATTCTGGAAATCGTTTTGTGATAGATTGGTGATATCTTCCTCATGTTGGTTCTTGTTTTGGAATCTTGCTCTCTCAGGAAGCTTTTTCTTACTTGCTTTGACGTCTTTACCTGTCAGATAGCGTTGTGTTTCTTGCTCTGGCTGATTAGAGGTATGCGAGGCGACCATGTTTTTATTTTTGCTTCCAATAGACTCAGGTTTCTTCTTCTTAGCAATCCTTTTGAAAATCAAGTTTCGTATGTAGCTGGACCGATATGCAATGAAGAAAAGGGAAACGAGGATTCCTCCACACACAAAACCGACTGTCACCCCAATGCCAAGGCTCCTTCCCACCAGCACTTGCATATCATCAGGATGCGTGCAGTTGATAAGCATGATTCCTGAAAATACAAGTGAACGTAAGAGCTGTGCTGTGAAGGACAATTGGTTGAAAATACCCGAAAATACAAAGCGAAAGTCCCCCCCCCAAAAAAAAAAGAAAGAAAGAATAGATAATTCGACTGATTAATTTACTGGGACATATAGACATATCTCTTAAAAAAAAAATGAAAAGACTTAGTGTTTCGGGGTTTGAGTGGTAGGAATGAAAAAGATGAAGTTACTGGTTGAGTCTTTCATCATTTTGTAGGACTAAATGACGATAATTGAAGTTCTATAAAAGCCTAGTCGCAATACAGTCGACGTACGCATTTTTTAGTCACAGAAGACGCGAAACTCAAGTAAATTATGGAATGATGAAGGCAGTATAGTAGGGAGATCAAGATAAGCACACAAACAACCTTTCATTCCACCCTGTTAAGAGAAAATTAAACGAACAAACGAACAGCCTTTTATTACGTCCTGTTGCACCTTTACCTTGTGGAAAAAAACAGTAGCTACTAGTGAAGGGTTCCCGTACCCTCGCCGGAAGCTCTTTCTATATACGTAGACGAACAAGATCCTTGGATAGAATAACTGTCAGGAAGACTGTGCACTGACGATGGTGGACTAAACTCAGAGATGCTAAAGTAAAAAGATATGATATTTGAAATGTCTAGTTGAAGATTTTTAAATTTTGTATGGGGAAGAGAGGTGTGTCTGAGTATTTCTTGCGCTTCTGCGTCACTTAAAAGGATAATGATAACAGGAAAATCTGTAGGATAAAGCCATCTTTTGGTCTCTGGCAGTATTTCCCAATCTGGAGGAATTTCTCTCCGGGAGGAAACTCTAGCGCTTCATGGGGAAAATCTATTGAGGAAAATGAAAATTAGTAGCTAGCCGACAGGAAAAATTTTATAGAATGTGGCAATATACTTTTTATCAAGTATATTGAAATACAAATCAACAATTATGCTACAATAACCTTTAGTAGTGTATATGTGTGATCATTTTGGTAAAAATTCCATAATTTTGTGATCACAATAAGTTAATTCTGTGTTTTGAATTGGCAACACTGGTAGGGTGCACTGAGGGGTAGGACAGTGAATTCTGTTGTAGCTGTACGACTCATCAAGGGTGCACTGAGGGGTAGGACAGTGAATTCTGTTGTAGCTGCACGACTCATCAAGGGTGCACTGAGGGGTAGGACAGTGAATTCTGTTGTAGCTGCACGACTCATCAACTGACACCTGCTGTTGTTGCTGGACTGTCTCCAGTCTTGTTTACTTGTTTTCTTCACCTGAATGAGGCACAGCGTCCTTGCCTTGTCTTTTAGGTCACACATTAGCTTCGCGTTCTGAGTTGATACAATAAAACCTAGTGAATTTCTCCTCAATGTAAATAAAGCTTTAGTAGTCCTCACTCGATTTCCTTTTCACTTTAGAAAAAAAAATATAAACTAATATTCATGAATGAAAATAAAATATCGTACGGTATCCGGGAAAGTGAGCACATGGTATCAGGCGACGGACTCCGGACACTGCCGTGCACCAAGAAACATTGTGCTTTCTATTTTTTACTGACTTGAAAAACTGAAACGTAATACATATTGTTGAGTGTTTCTGTGTAGATCAGGCTGCCATTCACAACAGTAAAAACCTTGGGTCCACCGTATCACGGAGACGCTCGGGTGAGTGTCAAGCCTCAGCTTTCACTTTCTATCATCTCTATTAATATACATTCCCTCTTTATGGCAAATCCTTGCTCCAAGTGTTCACAGTTTATTATTATTATTATTTTCTTTTATTTATTTATTTTATTAATTCATTTTATTTATTTATTATTATTATTGTTATTTATTTATTTATTCTATTTTATTTTATTTTTTTTTTTTTTTACCGTTTGTTTACAGCATTATCGTGAATTGATTTCATCACATTTGAAAAACGAGAATATTCCTGGCTCCTAGCAGTTGCAAGTATCATGTTCATTTGTCTAGTCCGACTAATCATCGTAAATCAAATTATATAGTTTCCGTAGTTAATATTTTTTCGTCTAGTTTTAATATACGTTCTTTTTAAAACATTTGCTACCCAGTAAGACTCTCTTGTCATACAAAATTACAACTAATGACATTATTCGGATTGGTAATTGTGTGATGTATTGCTTTTAGTATGTGACGGTGGAGTGTTTTGCAACGCTGGACTTAAACCAAAACTTGCAACAAAATGTTCACTGTACAAATGTGAACAGTTTCAGTCTGTCACTTGTCTGATCTGATGAGAAACTTAATAGTGATAAATAAAAGAAAATGATAATTACCTTAGCATTCCTGACAATGATAATGATGATGATAATAATGATAATAATGATAATAATAATAATAATAATAATAATAATAATAATAATAATAATAATAATAATAACAATAATGATAATAATAATAATAATAATAATAATAATAATAATAATAATAACAATAATAATATTGATAATAATAATAATAATAATAATAATAATAATAATAATAATAATAATAATAATAATAATAATAATAATAAATATTTATGTACACTTGTTATGTTACTTATAAATAACTACAAAGTGAAGAAAAATCAAATACAATGTGTCCTACACTTATGAAAGACAATCAGACAGAATTCCCACTTTCAACATTCGTTATGCGAAGCTTTGATATAAACAGACGAGGAGCAAAAGATAAAGAGAACCATTACGTTTCACTTACTTTCACTAGCTGGACCACGAAGAGTAATACAAGATGAAGTGGTTAAGTGGAATATCCTTAGTCTGCTAGCGTCAAGAAGTGTGCGACCAAAATGAGGAATCAGATCACTCGCACAGTGTTGCTAGGGGTGTGGCTGATCAGGGAGACGGTCCCACCGACGAAGCCCACTTGAATGTAACTGGAGGTGCCACTATGGACTACCGCCTGTATATGTGTTGGCACTAACTGGCATCGCGTCACATCCGTGACATCTTGTGTTGTAATCGCGTGGGGAAGCCCTAGACTAGTTTTTTTAAGATCACAGTCTTCACTACTGTTTCGCTTAGCGGTGCTTGCAAAATAAAAGTTGCGACAGTTGTTGTTTTGTTGTTATTATTATTATTTTTATTATTATTATTATTACTATTATTATTATTATTATTATTATTATTATTATTATTATTATTATCATTATTATTACTATTATTATTATTATTATTATCATCATCATTATTGTTATTATTACTATTACTATTATTATTATTATTATTATCATTATTGTTATTATTATTATTATTATTATTATTATTATTATTATTATTATTATTATTATTATTATTATTATTATCATTATTACTATCATTATTGTTATTGTTTGTTTGTTGTTGTTGTTGTTGTTGTCAGATTATCGTTATTACTACTACTACTACTACTACTACTATCAGAACAGTTACTACTACTAAAAGTAGTAGCTACTACTACTACTACGTACTACTATCATCCTCATCATCATCATCATCATCATCATCATCATCATCATCATCATCATCATCATCATCTTCACCATTATCATCATCATCACCACCACCACCACCACCACCACCTCCACCACCACCACCACCGCAGTAAAAGTGGCCTCGGTGACACCTGTTTGAAGGCCTCAGAGCACCGCAAATCTCACATCCCTCTGTCGCAGCGGGGCGTGGGATAGTGCAGGCTGTGGCCGCTGGACTGCACCACCACCCTGTCGTGTCTCTGCTTGTTTCTGTGTTGTACAGTGTCTCGTGTCTTGTTTGCTTCTTAGCCTAATAGGATGGTATCTCAGGGATGGCAAACGAAGCCAGAGCAGAGAGAGAACGACATGGAGTAACGAGAAGACAATTATTAGCAGGAGCGACCTAGAAATGACGCTGAACAAGTAAGAATTCATGAGGAAAAACAGCAGAAGTTCTTGTCCTCTGATATGAAATAATGTTGCCAGTAATGATAGTGACGATGATGATTAGGATGGTTCTCTCGCCTCGTCAATAAATCCACAGTATCATATTCTCTCTCTTAATACTCCTTCATTAGTCCAGCAACACTTTTAATGCTCAAAACAATAGAACACTTACTCACTTTGCATTTATGAGTCATTCACGGGGAAGAATACGTTGAAAAAATGCAGTGTGTATGTTGTATATCTAAGCGAGTATCGTTACATGGATATACAAATGTGCACCGTACTCTTTTATTCACTGATATATTTATTATTATTTTCTTTCTTTTCACTTATTGATTATTCTTCTAAGGAGAAATTCATGCTTTGGAATGTCATATTCTTACTAAAAGTCAATGAAGTTTATCTTTACTGAACCTTCTTCTTTACAGGACGCTCTTTTAACATTAACAGGAGGAGGAACAAAAAGAAGAAAAGGAGACGAAAGAGCGGGAGGAGAAGGAATGGGCGAGGAAAAATAAAAGAATGGAAAGAAGAGGAGGAGGAGGAAAAGAGGAAAATGAGAAGGAGGAAGGGGAAGGAGGAGGAGGAGGAGGAGGAGAAGGAGGAGGAGGAGGAGGAGAAGGAGGAGGAGGAGGAGGAGGAGGAGGAAGACGAGAAGAAAGAGGAGGAGGAGGAGGAGGAGGAGGAGGAGGAGGAGGAGGAGGAGGAGGAGGAAGGGGGAGGAAAGTAAGGAACAGGAGCAGGAAGAATTGCAAGATAAATTTGAAGAGAAGGAGGAGGAGGAAGAAAAAGAGGAAGAAAAGAAGAAGGAGAAAAGAAAAAGAAGAAGAAGAAGAAGAAGAAGAAGAAGAAGAAGAAGAAGAAGAAGAAGAAGAAGAAGAAGAAGTAGAAGAAGTAGGAGAAAGAGGAGGAGGAAGGGGGGGAGAAGGAGGAGGAGGAGGAGGAGGAGGAGGAGGGGGAGGGGGAGGAGTAGAAAAAGAAGACGAAAAAAAAAGAAGAAGAAGAAGAAGAAGAGGAGGAGGAGGAGAAGGAAGAGGAAGAAGAAAAGAAAAAAAGAAAAGAAAAAGAAGAGAAAAAAAAGAAAAGAAGAAGAAAAAAGAGAAAAAGAAGAAGAAAAGAAAAAAAAGAAAAGAAGAAAAAGAAAAAGAAGAAGAAGAAGGAGAAGAGCGGGAAGATAAAGGCAGGAATGAAGGAAAAGTTGGAAATAGAGGAAGAGTCAGAATTCCTGTCTCGCTTCCTGCTTTCTTCAGACCTGGAAGCAATGTCTGTTTTCCCCGCCAGCTGTGAAATTCTTTATAGTTGCCTGATTTTCCTTCATCACAATATTTCAGTCGCTGTCGAATATTCATGATGCTATTCCTGCTCACTCTTTTGTAGTGTGTGTGTGTGTGTGTGTGTGCGTGTGTGTGTGTGTGTGTGTGCGTGTGTGTGAAGGTGGTAACTAACCGTGAATAAATAATGATTTGTTGTACGTGTTCATAGTGATTATTCTCAAACATTAAATAGTATCTATAAATACTATTATGAAACTGTATTATAGAAAAAAATACTTAAGAGAAAAGATAGCGTGATGAATTAATATCAGCATTTTTTTTTTTTTCTAGTGATGTTTATGCTTCAGTCAGTTGTGAGTAGAGTTGCTGCACGACAGAGTGACTGAACTTAGAACCATATTCTGACCCACTTCTATGCCGCACCTCCACTACATTCAAAAGGCTGTAGTTGAAGTTACACGGGTTTGTCAGTGTTTTTAAGGTCTTAATGACAGATTAAAAGTATTTCTGCATTATTAACAAGAGAAAACACTCTTGAGAAGCCGGCTAATCATCTCTGTGACCTTTGTAAATAGTCGTGGTAAGACAGCAAAGCGTTTCATAGTACGGGTCTTCAATCCATCGGAACTGGAGAGTCAGTCGCCTGGCGCCACTGCTGCCAGAACCGCTAGTGATGTATGATAAATCCGATGTGTCGTTGCGAACCATTCTGTTTTTTTTTTTTTGTTTTTTAAGGCGGTCTATTAGATGCGTGTGTAAAGAAATACCTGTAAAGACGAAGCCCACACTCCCATCGCTGCAGAGAAACAAAGCAAAAAAATATGACGCTAAGACACTAAGACGCTAAGAGGTTGGGGAAGACAACCTCATAGCTGTTCTTGTTGCTTAGTTTTAGTAAAGTTACATGTTCGACTAATACTTGTATGACACCAAGTCGGATACCGATAATCAATTAATTCACACACTTTTATAACACAGAAAAAAAAAATTTTTAAGTTTGTGCTGTTAAAATCATGGATATTTTCAGGGTAGACAGACAACATAATTCAATACAAGTTGGATATTTTGGAGAAGAAGGAGTAGCTGGTGACAGAAAACAACCTAAAGAGTGGATGGTGCAGGATTGGATTGAGTTGGTGGAGAGGGAATTCTACGAGGCGTTATGGGAATGAGAAGAGTGAGGCGTTGAAATGAGAGGAGGAGGAGGAGGAGAAAGTGGAGGAGGAGGAGGAGGAGGAGGAGGAGGAGGAGGAGGAGGAGGAGGAGAAGGAAAAGAAGAAGAACAAGAATAAGAAGAATAAGAACAAGAAGAACAAGAACAAGAACAAGAAGAACAAGAACAAAAAGAAGAAGAAGAAGAAGAAGAAGAAGAAGAAGAAGAAGAAGAAGAAGAAGAAGAAGAAGAAGAAGAAGAAGAAGACGGAGGGAGAAGGAACCTAAGTAAGTCGTTTGGAACCCCACCTCTCCCTTTAGGCACCACCCCCACTGGCCCTGTAGCGGAGGCCCCGGTATTAACACGCCTCGCCACGCCTCAAAGCCCGGCGGAGGGCAAGCGTGTGCAATGGGTGGGCCTCAATAGCGCACTGTGGCTCAGACACGGCCGCTGCGTCACCACTCCGACCTCTTCCAACGCCTGCTTTTCTCAATTTTCATTTCTATTTCATAGCAGTTGCGCGACCTTTACAATCATAGCCATTAACCTCACGTGCGGTCATGCCCTTTGGAGCTATACCTGTGTAAAAGACTAATGCATGTTTTCTCTTCATTCGTATACCTGGGAAATCACCTCCAAAGCCGCAGGTGACTTCAGTCCTTCTTTGATGGTGCGAAAAGGATTCCATAGGCTTAGATACTGTTTTAGTTTTCGCATTTTGAAGGGTCTGAATACCGTCTTTGTAAGGCGGAATGTTTTACGGGAGCAGCACCATTGATGTTGCGTTAGAGACCTGGCTATACACCAACTGTGGCGTCCCCTTTCCCGCAGAGACGCTGCTCAGGATAGTGAGCGTGTTGCCTCTCGCCGGGATGCGAAACCACTGACTGAAGAAGTGGATGAATTAAACGTAAAAACATGTGAGAATCATTTCTTCCTTTTACTTTCATATCATTAGTAGATCATTTACGATTTTATTATTACTACTCTTTTTTGAAGACTTCTTGTTTTATGCCCTTTTTTTCCAAAACTTGTACATGTATATAGTTATGCTTTGATTGTGTAGCCACTTTTTCTTTTCTTCTGTCATCGAGAAAAAAATCACCACCATCTCGTGTGTTTGGCATGCAGGAGTCCCTTATTTACAAAAAAATAAATAAATTATACACAATTTCCACATATAAAGTGAGGAAATATTACTTACACCGACTCTGTACTATTTGATGCCAAGTGTGTGCCACATTTTGCCTCCGACACTCAGGCTTCTTCAAGCTTAAGTTCACAGTGTTAAGTCGCTTTGATGTTCGGTTGCCGACGAGCATTATGCTCCTGTCCCGCCTCTACAAACCTTCCCTGCCGTCCCTTCACTCCCCCGTGACTCTTTCCTCCACTTGTGCATTCTCATGCTAGAAGACTTAAAACTAAACGGAGACTGACGCAATTCAGTTAAATAATATAATTTATCATTGCAACTTACTAAAACCACCAAGATGTAAGATGCCTAATTCCCAGGAGAACGAAACGACCCAAGCGTCAGCGCACTATGTGACGGCCAGAGAGATTCAGCCTCCACAAAGAGGAAAAGCAAGAGAAACTAATGGGCGGTCGAGAAAGTACACGTTCGACACATTGTACCCAGCAAGGCAGTGATATTCTGGAAAGGCTTACTCCTGTCCTTGTTCTAGCCGGCACGTCCTCTGCCAAGTGACATTCAAGGAGACAATTTTGTTAATAAGCGTAGCATTTCACACGTACCCAGGTGGAAAGAAGCGCTCGCCACACACTCTCTCTTCTTCATGTGTGTCTTAGTGTGAGATTCAGCGACGTCCTTGTGAATGGTTGCCTTCATTCCCGACAAGAAGTGGAAGTAAGAGGTTTAGAGAAGCGCGGCTGTGTGTTGCTGACCGTGTGGCGCAACAAACTGTCAACACGCCACGCTGCCTCCCTGCAAATAGACACAAGGGAGTACTTTGCTGAGGGCTGCATTACATTCAGACGCCTAACGCTAAAGCTGATTTGCATGGTGTCCCTTTTGTGTGTGCGTGACCGACTTCCCTTCGCATAACACACACACACACACACACACACACACACACACACACACACACACACACACACACACTTTACTGCTTTTAATATTTTGAAACATTTATCTATTTTCTTTATTTTCTAAGGGACGGGCTTATAGCTATTTGTGTTCTGTCACCATAAAGGTATCTGTCTGTATGAATGTTAGATCCTCTAATCAGTAGACAACGCACACCTCTTCAACACGGCAAGGTAGTGAAGGAGAAATACATATAAACTCAGGAAAGGATTTTTAAGATTCCTCCGAGAAAACGTCTCTCCAAGGATGGCGGGGAGGAACTACGTGCATTAGAGTTTTCTTAATGTTCTTGGAAACAGATATTTCACTCTAAGCTTCATCACGAGTCATCAAAAAGAGCTAACTTCATATTGTATTATCAAGTCAGTGGTTGAACATCGAATCCTGTGTAGCTGCGGTGTACTCGTGTACACCCCTGTGTAGCTGCGGTGTACTCGTGGTTTAACTTGTTTGCCAGTGTATCCTTGACGCCTGCACTTGTAAATGAATCCACTGCATACACCTAAGAGTTACAATATCCACAAGTTTATATCGTCGGAACTACCTGGTCGATCACGGCGAAACTCATACCTTATGATAACACAAGTCTTTTACTTTAATGTGATGAAAGTTTCATCATCTCTGACTGATGACTTTGTTGAAAAGAGCTATGCGTCATGAATTGTTTGAAATATGCTGAGTAGAGAAATTGTATATGAGACACCCTTCCACTTTTCCTTCCATATTTTACAACTTCATCCACCGGAAGTGATGAAATCCACATCCCATGAAACTGAAAGAGGTGTGCTCTCGTATGGTGTGAATTTCGTAGTGAATGGCCACATTTCCGGAGATATGAGCTTATAAATAGCGTATCGGTGAGGCTGGCCCAGACCGGCCCAGGCCAGGCCAGTTCTGCACAATCCATTCATCTAAGTATAACCTCGCTTCTTTTGTAAAAAAAAAACTGTAATTTTATGAAGGTGGATTCCATGATGATAATTATGTTTGAAATTATTTTAGTCATGCTTATGAATTACGTATTTTATTGCTGTCTGTGAAAACTTGAACTGACTCATGACGTGTTTATTTTTAGCCTTCTTTGTGAGCATTTTTTTTACTAAAATAATTTTTATGTAAAGGTTTGTTTGTCACATTACATAACATTTTACGGTTGTATTCGTAGTTATCACATGCATGTGATGTGTACTGCTCTGTTGCTGTTCACTGATCATTTCGTCTCTTTAATTAGATTTTAACTCTTTGGACTCTTGACCAGAAACAATTTTCAGGACTTGACATGGACCTCTTTCCACCTCTCTCCATGGCATGTACCTAAAATGCCCTTCCTCCTAATCTAATTTGCGTTGGAGACTTAAAGTGCCGTAAAGCATGGAAATACTCAACGAGCACGAGTCGAGCGTCGAGCTTTTGCTGGAGAGCAAATTTACTGATATCTTAATAATGGACTTGAGCTTGACAAACGTTAAGCCACGGCATGTGCCTTGGCCCAGCCATGGCACATGCTTCCTCCTCTCTAAAAACAATGACGAAGTAAGCTTC
>NC_087154.1:575000-592500 GCF_035594125.1 Scylla paramamosain | reverse complement strand
ACAGAAATTTGTCTTACTTTTTACTGTCGATGTTTCATGTAGAGACTTTTCAGGCGGCAGTGTTGTTGTCTCCAGCCTGTAAGAAAAGATAGGAAGGAGGACACGGGCCGGCGGTGCTGATATAACGACTCCGTCACCTAAGGAAGAGCTTAGTCCTCTTAAGAGTGCAATGGAAACTGACATATAACAGCAAATGCATTTTATTTGTTTTTACTTTGCTTAATTTAGGATGTGTTTTAATCTTAGGACTTTTACTTCATGATATCCTTGAAAGATGATATACAGAACTGAAGCTCTTGTCTCTCTGGCACACACACACACACACACACATACACACATATGCGCACGCTTGCGCGCGTGTGTGTGTGTGTGTGTGTGTATATATATATATATATATATATATATATATATATATATATATATATATATATATATATATATATATATATATATATATATATATAATGTATGGATACATGTTACATACGTACATATAGTAGAGACATGAAATATGTTTTTAGATATTTAATTTATCTATCAATAACTACTTGTACTATTGCAACTACATTCGTGCTGCTTCAGCTGCTCCTGCTCCTCATGATGGCGTGAGCTAATAATAATATAATTTTCCATTCCAAATTTTTTTTTTCTCTTCCCTTACTCCTTCTCCCCCTCTTTCTCCCCAACTACTCCTCTTCCTCCTCCTCCTTCTCTCCCTCTTCCTCTTCCCCCCTTCTTCTCATCCTCCTCTTCCTCCCTCTCATCCTCATCCTTCTCTTTCCCCAGCTTCTCCTCCTCCTGCTCCTCTTAGTTTGCCTCGCATCGTCCCCCATCTCCCTGGCCCCGGTGTCCTCGCTGGCTGCGGGGTCTACTGGGCCATTTTTCACGCCTTGATCCCCCCATGATAAAAACAAAATCGCGTCTGAATGCGCGGGGTCGGTCTATTCAATTTAGATTTGGTGGGCGTGTCTTTGTCGGGCTCTGGGAAGACTTACTTTATTTATTGTCCCCACTCTCTCTCTCTCTCTCTCTCTCTCTCTCTCTCTCTCTCTCTCTCTCTCTCTCTCTCTCTCTCTCTCTCTCTCCTGTCTCTCTGTGCATTCAGAGTTTAAATGCATACACTGTTTCGTGATTTTTTTTTTTCAGAATAGAGAGTGGAGTGCTCATCAGTGTACAGTACACATATATGGCACCTCCCTGGGCCACTTGAGTTTTAAATATTCTTTCCGAAACATTTCCCTGAGCTTGATTACATCAGAGCTGCGCACGTTGCTTAGTCTCCCCTACCCATCCTTGTTGCCCTAGTT
Organism: Scylla paramamosain; assembly: GCF_035594125.1. NCBI lineage: Eukaryota > Metazoa > Arthropoda > Malacostraca > Decapoda > Portunidae > Scylla > Scylla paramamosain. The sequence continues at coordinate 591,193 of NC_087154.1, read as the reverse complement.
TCGTCATATCCTGCCCCCGTCCGCTATACTTGATGACTGGATCTTTATCCTAATCATGAACAAAAGAAACAGGCTCTCAGTTTAGCATGTGCTTTCCTGTATGGAAAGCAATTGGAAGTAAAAGGAGCATTTAAAAAAAATAACCATTATTTTCACAACGAAAAAAGTCGTTCATGAGACAACTTTATGATCGCATGTAATGGCAAAAACTAGAGTGGATGGCCTAACACGACTTCTTTCTTCTGCATTCCTAACAACTTCACGAGACAGTTGTACAGTTTGACGCTTTGCACCAGCAGCCATCCACTGCTGCCGACGCAAAGGCCCCGTTTGAATAATAAGAAGAATACCATTGTGTTTACGATTACTCAAATAGAAAACAAAGTTCAAAACACGGTACGTCTTATTTTGCACACCTGAAGAAGTCCTGAATATACACACGGGGAATGAACAGTGTTTCTCAATAACTGACAGACATGCAGCTGCTGGGCGCTTCCTGGCCCACTCTTTATCACAAAAACATTGTTTCCAGCTGCATTACCTAATCATCATTCCGTATTCATTTCAAAATTCTTTGGATATGTAATATTTCTTTAACATGTCTTGAATAGCGATACTATCACTCGTGAACAATACTGCGAATATGTGCAAAAGTTTAAGTAATGTCGTGACATGTGCATATCCCAAAAGGCTTTGTCACGCGACGGATGACGAAAACAGACTACCACCGGCACCCAAACATTTAACAGTCACGTAGTGCATTAAGTGTTTCACCACTGGATGATATATTAAAAAAAATGTTGAAGACAACCATAAATAATCCAGGTTCCTTTCTGTGTCGGTGAGTAGTCACATGCTCCAGGTAGTCTCATTTTTTGCTGCATCCCAGCCTGTCCGTGACATGCACTGTACCAGAGGTGCGGTCGAGCAGCTTGGTGTTAGAGTTTGTAGCTTGCACTACTGCCTTGGTAATCATGTAGGCTGTTTCTCATTTCTTTCATAAGAACAGGAAATATTTTGGCTTTAATCCATGATAAAAGGGTTACAATCACTCACCCACTCTGAATACTCGTAGATTTAGGAAAAAGAAAAGAAGGAAAAGACAAACATATCCCTCCACTGCAGCAGCAATCGTGTGTTCAGAAGGAAATCCAAAGACCGAGAGAGGAGGAGAGAAACAATAAGTTGGTGTCCTATCACTACGGGTTTATGTCAGTGCCCATTAGAAGACTTTTAAGTAGTTTAGACAACAACGAGGGTTACGCCCAAACCCTAAGATACGATGACCAAGATGAGCCCCGTTAAGAAAGTTAAACAATTGTGTAAGAGCCGCTTTTTTGATGATTATTCCCTCGCCATTATCCCATCTTCTAGGAATTCGATCTATACAGAGGCTTTGTGTGTCCTTGTACAGCCTTTCATCTGTTAACGCTACATTTTCAGATGATGCTGATTGTTAAGTTCCATCCGCAAGTGACTGATTACAATCTGCACACTGGTACTGCTTTTGTGCTGCTCTTTCATGGAAACTACTAGTCAAATAAGACTTCCTAACCGCAAAACATTTTATCTCCAAGATGCTTCACACTTAATGCTAGACTCGCCTTCCTCTTGACACTCTGAGCCATCACTTCAATATAATACCAGTATTTAATCAACACATTTACTAATCTACTCCCGTTACAAGTGAAATCTGCAATACACCGATTTCGTCTGTTTTATTGTCGATGTTAGGCAAATCTATACCAAAAGCATCAGAACGCGTTCATGGCCATACACCCACCCACCCACATACACACACACACACACACAAGGATAGACAAAAATTCTTCGTAATGTTTCACAAGGAGCATTTTCATTGCTTCCCTATATGATTTGCCTTCCTCAGTGTGTGTGTGTGTGTGTGTGTGTGTGTGTGTGTGTGTGTGTGTGTGTGTGTGTATGTGTGTGTGTGTGTAAATCATGGCGCAACATTGCAGTCACGGGATTAGTGGTGGTAGTGATGGTGGTGCCGGGTAGGTGATGGAAGGTAGCCTGGATCGTGGCGTGTGTTGGTGGCTCTGAGGCATCATTGCTATGCAGTGTGCCTTGCTACGGGGGTGTAAGGATCCTTGGCTTGTGCAGCATGTACTGCCCCATGTATGCACTGAGATGGTGTTAATGGTTTTATGCATCTATGTCCAAGGTTTCCTGCCCACTACAGAGGCTGGCCCTTGATGCTTCCAGCACAAAAGCGATGTAAGAAAATAACTTCAGTTTTTAAACATACTCCTTACTTCTATAAATGTTCAAGGGCACTGTTTCCCTTTTGAGCTTGTTACTTTAATGTATTTCTCTTAACACACCTCCTGCACTAATGATTGTTCATGGCTATTCTGTGTATACTCCTTTATAAACCCAAGAGCTAACCTATACGTATATTCAAGTTTTTTAAGTCCTTTAAGGTTTATATTCTGGGCTTTCTTTTGTACCTTTATAACTTACTGTAACACGAGGCTTTCCTCACGAAACAAACCAACATAAGGACACGCTACCGAAGTATAGCTTCGCCCATCCGCAAACTATGTATATTCCCTGAGTTTCCGACCAAACCCCCACGCACGCGCCATCTCGGCATGCCAAACAACTCTACACGAGATCGATCATCCAGCTCCTGCCACGAGTTTTGCAGACTTCCTTCTGGATATACTTATTTTTTCTTCAGTAATCAATACCAGTATTGGGAAAGTCCTATTTACTATCGTCATTGTTCAGCGCCAAGTAGTGACCCCAAGGACTTCCTCATAATTCATTAGGAAAAATTAAAAAGAAAGAAAGAAAAGATAAGCATATCATAAGTACGTATTAAAACACGTTTATCAACCCACTCGCAAACAGTTTCTACATCATAACCCTTCCAGTCACTGGTTCAATCTGCAAAGTTAACTCATCGCCGTGCATTTTCGTTTCCCTTATCAGAATTATCACTCCACTCACAACAAATACCATCAGTATATGTTTTCTCTCTCTCTCTCTCTCTCTCTCTCTCTCTCTCTCTCTCTCTCTCTCTCTCTCTCTCTCTCTCTCTCTCTCTCTCTCTCTCTCTCTCTCTCTCTCTCTGTAACCGCTTTCAAAACAGAGAAAGAGAGGCAATAGTTATCCTTAGGTATTCACCAGATAAACAGTTTCTTTTCCCATAAGTTATCATCCCTGCAGCACCACCACTACCGCCACTACCACCAACACCACCGCCATGAACAATAACATCATTCGTTAATTCCGTCACCTTTCTTCCAAACAGGCGGCGTCTTCATTATCTCACTACGTTTCTCTCCTCAGCCAGCCCGTCAACCTCCATCTACACACACACACACACACACACACACACACACACACACACACACACGCACACACACAGCCCCAGCCCAGGCCAGCCCAGCCCCACCAACAGCAGCAGCAGCAGCAGCAGCCAAGCCAATATCTGGGGCCATAAGGCATCGCCACAAACCTCCCTTTGTGGCCGTCCAACGATCCCACTTCGCCTCCACAAAAACATTATCACACCCTCCGTTTTTCCTTTCATTTCCTCTCCGCCGGGCCGGGCCGATACCATCACATTATAATGGGAAAAAGAGGCGGAAAGAGCAAGAGGAAAGAGAAAATGGAGGACGACTACCAGGAAATGTGGTCAGAATTTATCAGCAAGAAAATTACTTCTGATCCCTGTTTGTTTTGGGGTGCTCTGTGTGTGTGTGTGTGTGTGTGTGTGTGTGTGTGTGTGTGTGTGTGTGTGTGTGTGTGTGTGTGTGTGTGTGTGTGTGTGTGTGTGTGTGTGTGTATCTCAGTGTGTGTAGGAGAGAGAGAGAGAGAGAGAATTTTATATTGCTTTATTGTAATATATTTTTGTGTGTGTATGCTTCTACGTTATGTGTGTTTGAAGCGTTAATTACACACACACACACACAATACACATAAGCAATGACACTACGGTCAGGGCCAACCTAGCAGCTGGGGCTTGGCAGTCACCTGGTCGTCACTGGCGAGGCGCTGGAGTGGCTGGAGTGGCATTGGCGAGGGTTCATGTCGGGGCATCATTCTTTGGCGACGTGGTTCTCTTGGCCAGCTTATCCATGATGCTGCATTGGAAGGCTTGATATGTATAAGACGTGTGTGTGTGTGTGTGTGTGTGTGTGTGTGTGTGTGTGTGTGTGTGTGCACCCATACACACACACACACACACACACACACACACACAGACATCTTTTGTAGGAAGGCGTCAGCTGGTGTTGGTTTATCATTCAGTTACTGCTATTCTAATACCGCCACGTCTTGTTGTTGTTATTATTATTGTTATCACTATTATTATTACTTTTATTATTATTATTATTATTATTATTGTTATTATTATTATTATTATTATCATCGTCGTCGCCGTCATCGTCGTCATCATCGTCATCATTTCTTATTAGTAGTCGTAGTTGCAATCACAGCAGCACTAATGATAACAATTGTAGTAGTAGCAGTAGTAGTAGTAGTAGTAGTAGTAGTAGTAGTAGTAGTAACAGTAGTAGTTGATATAATTGATGTGGGTAATGATAATAATTATAAGATAGCTAAGATAACGAAAAGGAAATATAGGGGAACTGACATATAGTTATTGAGGCGTCTCGCTGCTGCTTCCATAGTGTAAACATGAAGTCAGTGAAGTCAATCGATCACACCCACCGTATTACATCCACGTGGGCATTCAGAAAATTAAATCAAGAAAGCCTGGTGTTTAATCTAATAGCGACAATCAACTGATATCCTTGCTGGAACCCAAGCTTGATAGAAATGATAAGTCCTGCAGAAGTGTCTTGGTGTTTAATTTTATAATTCCGATCTTCGTAAAACTGATCGCCAGCCGCCTCTACCTGAAGACAGCAGTTACTGTATTCCTGAAACGTTAAACAGAAATTTTCATGATTTTTTTTTTTTTTTTTTCTGCCGCGTGTCATATTTCCTGTCATGTTTCATATTCAGTAGACGTTCTGGGGAGTCTGCAACTGTGATGATGGTGTCACTCTGGTACAGCGACCATGTGAGGGGGATGCGCAGTAAGACTTCAGTCACTTTTCCAAGAATGTGATGATGATTCTTCCAGCTTGTGGTATTATATTCCACACCAACACAGCGAATTCAGGTTAGAAATTACCAAGCAATGGAGATCTGAGGAGAATATTATGTAACATGAGAAAAACTCGCGCTACGCAACCAATGAGAAGAAAGGGCACGCCAGATAACTTTCATTTGACATTAACAGAAAAGACCCACTGAGGTGCCAGAGTATATCTAAAAGGATTATCCAAAATTAGAATAGTGTTTTGAAACCTCAGTCTTGAAAGAGTCATCAGAGGAAGGAGGGAATACAGAAGCTGGCAGAGACTTCTAGAGTTTATAAGTAAAAGAGATGAAATATTAGAGAAGTGGATAGAATAAAGGGGCTTAGTTTCTCAGCATCCTTTCTTTCTGGCTTGTGTTCCCTTGTCACTCTTGTAGCGTGTTGTTCGTTGGCCTCCTTGTGTTCTGTGGGTACGGAAAGACAGTGATGCTATGTACCTTGTCAGCCTTGTTTTTTTTTTTTTTGTTTTTTTTCTTTTTCTTTTTTACGTAGGAGGGACACCGGCTAAGGGCAACAAAAATTAAAAAAAAATAAAAAGATCCACTGAGATGACAGTTCCCGAATAGGGTCCAAAGCGGCAGTCAAAAACTGAAGGATAAGTGTCTTGAAACCTCCGTCTTGAAGAAATGCAGGTCATAGGAAGGTGGAAATACAGAAGCAGGCAGGGAGTTCCGGAGTTTATCAGAGAAAGCGATGAGTGATTCAGAATTTTGGTTAATTCTGTATCAGCGAGGTGGACAGAATACGGGTGAGACAAAGAACAAAGTCTTATGCAGCGAGGCCGCGGGAGGAGGGGAGACATACAGTTAGCAAGATCAGAAGAGCAGAGATTTTTGTTGTCCTTGGCCGGTGCCCCTCCTACATAAAGAGAAAAAAGTTAGCATGAAAATAGCGATAGAAGATGGCAAGAGATGTAATATTGCAGCGATGAGAAAAAAAGCTGAAGACAGTCGGTTAGAGGAAAGGAGTTGATGAGACGAAAAGCTTTTGATTCAACCCTGTCTAGAAGAGTGGTATGAGTGGAACCTCTCCAGACATGTGAAGCATACTTCATACATGGACGGATAAGGCCCCTGTACAGAGTTAGCAGCAGGAAGGGTGGGAAAATTGCTGGAGACGTCTCAGAACACCTAACTTCATAGAAGCTGTTTTAGCTAGAGATGAGATGTGGAGTTTAGATTATAAGGTAAGGACAGACTGAGGATGTTCAGTGTAGAAGAGGTGAACAGTTGAGTGTCATTGAAGAGGGGATAGTTGTATGGAAGGTTGTGTCGAGTTGACAGATGGAGGAATTGAGTTTTGAGGCATTGAACAATACTAGGTTTGCTCTGCCCCAATCAGAAATTTTAGAGATCAGAAGTCAGGCATTCTGTGGCTTCCCTGCGTGAACTGCCTACTTTCTGAAGGGTTGGACGTCTATGAAAAGACGTGGAAAAGTGCAGGGTGATATCATCAACGTAGGAGTGGATAGGACAAGAAGTTTGGTTTAGAAGATCACTGATAGATAATCTGAAGAGAGTGGGTGACAGGACAGAACCCTGAGGAATACCACTGTTAATAGATTTGGAAGAACAGACCGTTTACCACAGCAGCAATAGAACGGTCAGAAAGGAAACTTGAGAAGAAGTTATAGAGAGAAAGATAGAAGCCTTAGGAGAGTGGTTTGGAAATTAAAACTTTATGCCAGACTTTATCAAAAGCTTTCACCAAAATCTCTAAAAGAGGATGATCAAAACTCAGTAAGGAAAGCCAAAAGATCACCAGATCGTCACCATACTGGCGATCAGAAGTGATAGATGTTTAAGAATCTTCCTGCAGAAGATAGATTAAAATACTTTAGATAGGTAGGAAATTAAAGCAACAGGACGGCAGTTTGAGGGATTAGAACGGTCACCCTTTTTAGGAGCAGGCTGAATGCAGGCAAGCTTCCAGCAAAAGGAAAGGTAGATGTTGACAGAGTTGAAAGAGTTTGACTAGGTAAGGTGCAAGCACGGAGGTGTAGTTTCGAAGAGCAGTAGAAGGAACCCCATCAGGTCCATAACCCTTCCGAGGGTTTAGGCCAGCGAGAACATGGAAAATATCATTGCGAAGAATTTAAATAGGTAACATGAAGTAGACGGAGGATGGAGGAGAGGAAGGAACAAGAGCTGAATCATCCAAGGTACAGTTTTTAGCAAAGGTTTGAGCGAGGAGTTCAGCTTTAGAGATAGATGTGATAGCACTGGTGCAATCTGGCTGAAATAAAGGAAGAAAGCATACGAGTATTATTCTTTCTACATTCTCAGGAAATCCGCACATGTCTTGCTTCGCGGATGCGACGTCACATGCTAGGCGCCAGAAGTTCAGAGAACGTGTTTTATGAATCAAACAGAAAAAATAGAAAATAAAAAAAAGTCAACAACCACCAAGGTTATAATTTCTAACTTCTGTTGTCACTGCTGCTACTACAGCTACTGGTACTACTACTACCACCACCACCGCCACCACCATCATCACAAATACTACTACTACTACTACTACTACTACTACTACTGCTACTACTACTACTACTACTACTACTACTACTCCTACTACTACTACTACTACTACTACTACTACTACTACTATAGCTACTACAATTAGAACTAATACCACTACTACTACTACTACTACTACTACTACTACTACTACTACTACTACTACTACTACTACTACTACTGCTACTACTACTACTACTACTACTACTACTACTACATACTACTACTACTACTACTACTACTACTACAACTAATAATAATAATAATAATAATAATAATAATACTATTACTACTACTACTACTACTGCTGCTGCTACTACTACTACTACTACAATACTACTACTACTACAGTACTATTACTGCTGCTGCTGCTGCTGCTGCTGCTGCTGCCGCTGCTGCTGCTGCTGATGGTGATGATGATGATGATATTACGATTAATATTATCATTACTACTACTACTAATAATAATAATAATAATAATAATAATAATAATAATAATAATAATAATAATAATATTATTATTATTATTATTATTATTATTATTATTATTATTATTATTATTATTATTATTATTATTATTGTTATTAATATTATTACTGCTACTCGTCGCGTCTATTACGAATTAGGCATGTTAACCCTTTTAGTTCCTTAACGTTAATTTCATCATACTATGAATATCATTAGATGATTTTACTACTTTTAGGATATTTTCATAATGAAGGAGCTATTCATTCATAACAGTTTGATATTTATTTACTCTATTCCGACTATCACTAGAAGGTTACAGAGAATTTGGCAATAGTCTGAAGTAGGGAACGGGTTAAAAATGACGACCTGGAGTGTACGAACCAAACAATGTGCACTAAAATTACACGAGCCAAACAGTGACGTGAAGACGTGCATTAGCCAATCCCTGACAACCAAAAACAAATACGAAATAATGCGAACCAAAAGTAAACGTACGCACCAACACTACAAATGAAAAGTGCACGAACCAAACATACACGAACCAGCAACGGAAATCCGAGATATGAAAGACTGTGCCCTAAGTCAAGTAAATCTACATACCATAAAGTTTCATCGGACACAGGGGCGAACCTTGACTGATACTGTTTTGCACCAGTAGAGCTCTCACCATTAACTGTTTTACTGCCTGCCAATTTTTACTTACTTTATTTTTATTTTATTTTTTTTTTCCATAGCCGTTTACAACAATATACGCTTATTTTTGTGCTACAATCTTTTGAATAGTTCTGTTCTCGAGATAAATACAAAATTTTATAAGCTTCCTATTTTCTCTTCTCTTTTTGCATCTGTGTAAAGCATTCTACATGTATAAAGTGCTCGGAATGAGAACAAAGAATGAACATAGCATAAAAAGAGTTAAAACCACGACATGAACACACACACACACACACACACACACACACACACACACACACACACACACACACACACACACACACACATAAAAGTGCGTGCGTGGTTGTAGTATTTGTATTGCATGTTGTTTGAATAATATTGCTGTGAGGGAAGCAAATCATAAACTGGCTACTTAACTTTTCCAAGGCTTGTGTGGGAAATCAACACTCACTGCGTCTATTTACTTTACGTTCAAGTATAGTACAGATAATTATTCGCAGCAAGCAATCTGTTTGATAGCTGTAAGTATGACGTTGTGTCATGCACGTAATTATATGCATTACTGCGTGTTTACTTTCGTATCTAGACAGAGTATACTGACGCACACACACACACACACACACACACACACACACACACACACACACACACACACACACACACACACTGTAGTCTAGCGAACGTGTGAACTCAATTATTTCTTGCGTCCATAAAGTGAGGACAATACGAGCAAGTCCAAACTCCACCCAGACAGAAATATCACACGGTCCCTCCGGCGTGATGGAGGGGCACCACAAGGCCGAGGCGGACACTGAGGTGGGACGTGGAAGGACGCACTCCAAGAAATAAACTATCAGGGACACACTATTTTCAAAAGGTTCTTGAGACATCCTACGTGTCAAAGAGGCGCTATGGAAGACACGTTTTCAAGGAGGGAAGCATTCAGGAACCCGCACGATAGACTGCCACCAGGGATGCACGCTCGCTTAGAAGTTATCATGGATGAACTATGTACAGTATTAAAGAAGAGCTATGTCATTGAGAGGTGTGTAAGTAAATGTACCTCAGCACAAACACATTAACGCTCATTCCGTCATACATACACACATAAACACGTCATCATGGCCCCTCAGTGATGCGATAAAAACTTGATAAAGGGATAAGCACTTTTTTTTTGCCCGCGAGGCTTGGTACAGATAGGCAGCAGCAGAAAATATAAGAGATTACAGGTTACTTTAAAGAGAAGCAAATAGTTACGGTCTAGTTATGTTCTTTGATCTCATTACTCTACGTACATTACACTGTAGTTTCGCTGAGGTAACTTGCATACATGCAACTAGTCCAAATGTGATAGGCCCTTATATAAGTGGAAAATCGTTCTTGCGCGAATTGTGGGGAGAGCAATACGAGACACTGCACGAAGCTTGTTGCTGGCGACGTGGCCATGAAGGAGTGAGTCAGTCCGCAACCAACATTGCTGTTCATGGCACAACATATCAGTTTTAGTACTTTTTGCATATTCTAAGTAGGAAGCCACCTGGTGTCTTTGTTCTGTAATATATTTATGCATCCAAACGTATGTAATTTTACGGATTCTGGATTTTTATTGTGACGTAGTTCGGACTCCGTAACTTAACACGTAAGAAAAAATCAGTCATGAAGATCCTGTCGACCATTCACGCCATTCTTATCGTGACGCACATTCCTATCGTGAAGGAGACTCGTAATCTACCTTCTTTAGTGACTTAATTAAAAAGCAGGTTTTATATATATATATATATATATATATATATATATATATATATATATATATATATATATATATATATATATATATATATATATATATATATATATATATATATATATATATATATAAAGAGTTCTCGTATCAGTGGAAAGTCATTATGTCAATTTTTTTTCTCATTCGCATAACGTAACATTTGCATGTACCGAGGCAATGCTTCATTAGAGAATACAAACTGTTCGTTGTAAAAGAAGAGGTGGTCGTAATCCATAGCTGTTAATGTTAGCAGGGGAGGTGTCGGTACGAAAATGCGGTGCCTATAGAGCTTGGGTGGAGGCACAGTGTGTAAGGAGTGAAGAACGTAGGAGAAAGCTTCTGTACCGCAACATACTGGCTGATGATGATGATGATGATAATGGTGATGTTTCAAGGAGCGCAATTAGGAACATTTCTTGGGTCATTTCTAATCGAATTATAGAGTAAATTCTCTTTTTTTCCGCTCACAACTTGTGAGGAACAATTTGTTGCCGCGCAAGGCTCTTCAGGAAGATGGCTTGCTTATCAACAACATGAACTCAAACATTCAGTAGAGACCGCCCTCTCTGGCGACACATGCACACCACTGACCATTCAGGGAAGTACAGTCATGATTAAAAGCGAAGGAAAAGGGATTCTGGCCAAGGGCAACAAAATAAATAAATAAATAAATAATAAATAAACAAATAAATAAATAAATAAATAAATAAATAAACACTCTAAACATCAGTACCAAAAGAGAATTGTACAAAAAAAGAGAATATCCAAAATTACTAGAAGTGTCTTGAAGAACACACACACACACTCTCACACCTTGCTCAGCCTCTCTCCTCGACCACAAGGCCTCTGATCTGTTGAGAACCTACGATAACTGCCAGGTCAACCTCGTAATAACTGCCAGGTCTTGCTAGGAGGCTACCAGTAGATCAGAACACTTAAGACTGACGCAGACCACAGAACAAAGTGTAAACGAGTGCAGAAGTTACTCTCCGTCACTCCGTTTATTAATTAAGGTTTGTTTATCTTATTGGATTTTATTGCTGTACTTCTGTTTATTTCTCTCTCTCTCTCTCTCTCTCTCTCTCTCTCTCTCTCTCTCTCTCTCTCTCTCTCTCTCTCTCTCTCTCTCTCTCTCTCTCTCTCTCTCTCTTGCCTTCCCCTTCCCTGTCTTGTTCTGGCCTTTTTTCCTCTTTTTCGTCCGCAATATTTTATAATTACTCTTACATTTTTTTTCTTTTTACCTTACCGTAAAAAGGAAACAGGGAAAAAGGGAAAGTTGGGAGAAGAGACACAGACAAGACGACGATAAAGGAAGGAGATATATAGACAGAGGGATAGATAGACAGATAAACAAAAAAAAAAACTAACGAAATGCTGCACTGAAAACAATAATAATAATAATAATAATAATAATAATAATAATAATAATAATAATAATAATAATAATAATAATAATAATAATAATAACAACAAAAATAACCATAATCATCTCGTAGACATGGACATCTTGTATAGAAAGCACCTCATTATATTAACCAGTTGTAGAAAGAGAGAGAGAGAGAGAGAGAGAGAGAGAGAGAGAGAGAGAGAGAGACCTACGAACATTTACACTTCTGGTCACAGGGAAGTTTCTGTTTACCAATCCTTTACTTACATTCCAGCAGTGTTTCTGTGCCATTATGCGGGACGTACTCAGAGTTATCCAGTCCATAGTGAGGGTCGTTGCGGTGTGTGAAGCGGGTATAAGATCTCTTGCCGGAATGTTTTAATGATTCTAAGCTAATGATCGTAAAGTAGGTCTCGTTGGTGAGATGTTGACGTGTACCGACATGTTATAGTATGTGTGTGTGTGTGTGTGTGTGTGTGTGTACGTACTTGCTTCCCATCGCAATATCTACTCAATTTTCCTCCTCAGGTTCCTCAGCAATCCTTCGCTTTTTTCCTCTTCTTTCTTTTCTTTCTTTTTTTTTCACGTGTATATCTATTCCACCCCATGTTCCTCTATCTACGTCCCTTCTTCTTTTATTTTTCTTCTATCCTCCTCCATTTCGTTTCTTTACTTCCTCTTTCTCTTGTCGTCTTCATCCTCACATTTTTCCTCTTCTTCCTCCATCATTTATTCTTCTTTTCTTCATTTCTTTCTTTCTATCCTTCTTCTCTCCTCGTTTTCTTCCTTCTTTCTTCCCACTCTTCCTCCCTCTCCCTCTCTTTCATTCTTTTTCCTCCTTATTCTCCTCCTCTTCCTCCTTCTCCTCCTCTTCCTCCTCCTCCTCGTCGTCCTTCTGTTCCTCTTCTTGCACTTTTTTTCCTTTCTCTTTTTCTTTCTCCTTTTTTCTCCATATTTTCTCTTGTTTCTCCTCCTTTTCCTCTTCCTATTCCTCCTCCTCCTCCTCCTCTTTTTCTTTGCATCTACTGCTTCCTTTTCCTACTCCTTTCTTTCATCTTTTTTCTTTTCTTCCTTTCTCTTGATTTTATTCTCATTTCTTCCTTCCTTTCTCTTTTTCTTTTTTTTCTCCTCCTCTTCCTCCTCCTGACTCAGCCTCCCACTCTTTCTCCTCTTATTCATTCTCCTCAGTCCTCAGCAGTACCTCTCCCTCAGCCTCTCAGTCCTTCATCCCGACACTTCCTCTCATTTTACTCAATCGATCCCCTTCTCCCTCCCCTCAGACCCCGTCCCTCGCTCCCCTCTCCTCCCTCTTCCCTCTTTTCTCCTCTTGTGGTTGTCACCTCCCCACTGTCCTGCACCCAATCCTCCCCCCCTCCTCTTCCTCTCTCTCTCTCTCTCTCTCTCTCTCTCTCTCTCTCTCTCTCTCTCTCTCTCTCTCTCTCTCTCTCTCTCTCTCTCTCTCTTCTTCCCCTCCCTCTCCTCCCATTTCCCCTTCTTCCTTCTGTAGATAACGTGGACAGGGAGGCGCTTTCTCTCTCTCTCTCTCTCTCTCTCTCTCTCTCTCTCTCTCTCTCTCTCTCTCTCTCTCTCTCTCTCTCTCTCTCTCTCTCTCTCTCTCTCTCTCTCTCTCTCTCTCACACACACACACACACACACACACACACACACACACACACACACACACACACAGCCACCACCACTACCACCACCACCACCACCCTTCTTTCGGCGCGGCATTCACCCCTCTCCTCCAATCCCCTCATTTCCCTCATTTACTCCTCATTTTGCTCACTTTCCGTCCATTTTCTGTGTGATTGCCCCGCCTGATGCCCTTCTCTCACCCTCAGCAATACAAAATGATTGACCCACAACCATTATTTCATGCTAAATTTCACAGCAATATCTCTCTCGCGTCACCTCAGCGGGAACCTTCTGGCGCGCCCTTTCGCCCTCCCGCTCCCCGCCGCAAAGGTCAATACCTCTCTGGGGAGTCGGTGTGGGTTACGTGCTTCTTGCTCCTCAAATCCATCACGAATCCATCCTTTGGCAGCGGCCGCATGATTTCAAAACCGAATTAGGCTGGCAAAGCTGGCAGGTTTCTATCACAACGCATTTGCTGCCCAATTTGAGTGTTATCAGCCGTCGTCGCCTCCTGCAGAAAGCGCTGAGGACGCCGCCGCGCGCCGCCACAGGTGAGCCAACACTCATTAAGGGCTTCATTAAGATTTCACGCGTGGTGCTTCCGTCATTTACCTTGAGTGTTTTTTCCATAAGGTTTGACGTGACGCCACACACACGCCACTCTCAAACGCAATATTTCTTCGCATTGCTCGTCCTGTGATAGCGACTCACACCGGCGCAGCGCAATTCTGCATACTTTCCACACAGAAAAACACACGTGGTTTGTGTTTATTTGATAATGAAATGCTATTGGATGGAACACACAAGCCTTCAGGACACGACCGGCACGCTGCTATCAGTACACACTCAGTCGCTTCCTGCCTAACGCGTCCTATCGGTGGTGAGTATAGCTTCCCCGGCGCAGCTGTGTAAGAGGAGATAGTGGATTCCTCTTGGTAACGAGATGCTGCTGGAGTGAATTCAACTTGCTTCTTAAAATGCTCAGTCCTTCCTCCCCTTACTCTCTCTCTCTCTCTCTCTCTCTCTCTCTCTCTCTCTCTCTCTCTCTCTCTCTCTCTCTCTCTCTCTCTCTCTCTCTCTCTCTCTCTCAAGGTGATGCTAACACACTGAGGCAAATCACTCACATCAGGACTCAGGTTTTCTATATAAGGGGGTCTCAAAATAGCAGCAGATATTTGATTCCTCCCAAGACTGATCAATTTTCCTTTTAGTGCGCCATGCTGACTGTGATACTGGAGAGAAAATTAACAGTAGCAGTATAGAGGAGAGAGAAAATAAATAACCTCTACAGCTACCATTGCTTTCGAGGGGGGATATGAATGTTTGTTATGGTTCCTAGTGTTTTGTGGGCATGTTGTAGTTCCAGGCACAGAACACTATAGAAACAAGAAAAAAAATCGTCAACGCCAAGGGAAGAGGGGACTCCCGTATAGAGAGGACTGGTGCAAGGAGATAATTGGTTTTACGCGGTAACAGCAGCGTGGAGGGAGTGGTGATTGCCCGGCTGCAAACACCACTCTGCCACCTGCGCCGTGCTGGACCTACGTATAGCTGTGCCTCACATCATTCTACCTTTGTTGAGGTATTCTTGTATGCTCCATTCCTATTTACTTTCTTGTAGGTGACACATAACTGCCTGGCTCTGATCGTTCTCTCCCAGCCTGTGATAGGTACCTTATCTAAATAAATTAATGGAGTGCACTCAGTAATCTGGATGTTAGTGTGGAGCCATCAGAGAGTTTTAAAAGATTAGGCAAATTTATAATGAAGATGATAGGTGGAAATAGGTGGATATGTTTCATGCAAGGACTGCCACGTGTATGCCTGACGACTTCTTGCAGCTTCCCTTATTTTCTTATGTTCTCGTGTCTTTGTATAGTCTTGTACTGTACTCTTCATGTCCCCATTTCCGTGAGCAGTCGTGGTCTCAAGTTGAGTAATCTGAATACACTTCTGCTATGTCTCGTGTTTCTTTTTTTTTTTTCTTTTTTCGGCATTAAGTCATCTGGTCGACTGATAGCTTGTAAGATGTTCAGGTAGTAAGTTAAATTAATTGATTAGTCCCATTATACTCTAGCTTTGATTCGAACCAGACTCACTGTAACCGTTCCGAAGATTAGGTCTGGCCCATTCCTCCACCCAAGCCTTCAGATCATACTCGCCTCTACTCCTGCATGCACTTGCCTATTCCACCTAATGAAACCTTGAAAAGAAGGTCTCTTTCCGTGTTATATGGATACCACCGTTTCGTAGATTCGAAGCAGTTCAGATGACTTACGTATTCTTAACCTTTCGGCGTCTGGTCTTTATCTTCTTTCACCGTCCTCTAGTCACAGTAGTGGAAGATAGTGAAAATTTTCAAGGATTTTTCTTATGATTTATAGGGTAAATATCTTGACAAGACATGCTGCCATCGCTGTGACCGTTGAAAATGGTGCGAATGAAAACGTAAAGCCTTTAAGTCCTTTTCTTTTTTAAGTAACAAAAGTTCTGACCATTTTATAGCAGGAAACATTCATTAACTTTAAGTAGATAAAATAATAATAATGAAAATAACAATATGAATCAAGGTAATAATAATAA
>NC_087154.1:557500-570000 GCF_035594125.1 Scylla paramamosain | reverse complement strand
AATTTTTACTTATTTTATTTCCTTTCACCCATGCTTTGCAAATTAACTGGCTGGCATTATTAAAAACATCTGCTCGACAATCCAGACAATAAAACAGTGGTTCTTCACGAAATAAAACAAGAGACTGAATAAAAGTTTTATCGCAAGTAAATAAAAGATGCGGAAAAAGACAGTTTGGTGGTCTTCCTGCGTGGTTTTCAAAGCGTGTAAAGCGTGTATGTGTATCAATCCAAGTGTCCTATTAAGTCATCGAAATATATTACACAAGTACACCAGTAAGACGACCACTATCAACATTATTTATTGAAGACCAATCATCTACCTTTCTCTTCCTCTGCTATTGCTTTTGTACTAAGTAAATTGAGAGAGAGAGAGAGAGAGAGAGAGAGAGAGAGAGAGAGAGAGAGAGAGAGAGAGAGAGAGAGAGAGAGAGAGAGAGAGAGAGAGATTTGTTTTTTTCCCTCACCTTTGCTGAATGTGATGAGTTAAGTGGCTCCTTGCACTAATTTCGCTCCTTCGCTGTGAATGACAGAGGCGCGACAAGACACCAACAACACATCACCGCAGTGACAGGCGGTGCGTGGCTCTGGTGTACCCGTGACGGATGGACTCGTAAATGCTGGTGGTGTAGGAATTGTGAAATATATACAGTATGTAAATATTTGTCGCTATAAATTATACACAGATTGATGGATAGATCGCTATCTTTTTTTTTTTTTTTTTTTTTTTCACCTGTCAGGAATACATGAAGCCATCGCTTCGTCGTCCCCGCCTCACGGAGAGCCAATATTACCCTTGATGATATGAAATGTTGTATAGCTTTTGCTCTGATTATGTGATCATTCAATCGTGATGTAATTTTGAAGCGGACTTTCCAAAGTAGCGTCCCGTCAACATTGCTCAGAAATTGAGAGCCACACACGTTGGAGTTGGAACTTATTAGCAGCACCTGCCGTCGTGACGCTTCTCAGCGTTAACCTCGCGCCTCAGCGTTCCGCTTCTTGTCATAATCCTTAGCTTTCTCCACACTTGCCTCCATGTTGGGCGCATCTAACGGAAACCAAGACAACACGCGATACCCTGAAAAGAAGCAGCAACTTCACGTGTAACTCTGGACTGCAATTAGCCTGTCAGAAGTGTGTGTGTGTGTGTCGTTGATTCCTATT
This sequence comes from Scylla paramamosain, assembly GCF_035594125.1. Classification (NCBI taxonomy): domain Eukaryota; kingdom Metazoa; phylum Arthropoda; class Malacostraca; order Decapoda; family Portunidae; genus Scylla; species Scylla paramamosain. Next base: position 568,834 of record NC_087154.1, on the reverse strand, counting down.
GTAGTGTTTGGAGAGTTGTCCGTCATCCATTGCCACCATTGCCACTCTCCACCTCAGACGCTCCACCACTACATTCCGATTCAGCAGCGCCTCACGTGCCTCGCAGGAGAGTGAGTGTTGCTTCCGTCACAAGTCTGTGATATTTATGAAAGAAATCTGAATCTTATAAATATTCTTGTCATCTGACAAAACAGTAACAACTGGGTATTTTATTCAGTGTTCAGTTTTAAGGAAGTCGCTCCGTCATCATGAAGGTTTCATGTCTTAGGTCCGTTGTCTCAAACGTTCGGACGTCTTATATAAACTGCTTTTAACAAATTTCAGTGGAAGTTGTTAGGGTTCAAGACTTTCTTTTATTCTAGCAATTCTTTAATGAGGATTCTACATCATCAGTGGAAACGAAAAAACACATCGCGAGAATTCAACTAATCATCTCTTTGGTCTTTGAAAACACTACTGATGGGAAAACAAAGCGTTTAAGAATACAGACCGTCGTCACGTGTTCAGTTCCTTGCAGGCTCCTTACCCTATATTGAACCATCCCGCCCCACCAACTGAACAAGACACTCGTCAACCTACTAAGAACCACATCATTAACTTCTGTAAGCTATTTATTGCGTCGGTGATAAAATTCATATAAATTTTATCATTTTCATATCTTGATTAAATCCGTGGCCCCTTTCTCCGGTTCTAAACATGCGTCTTCCAGAGTAAAGGCATGTCATCAACATCGAAAAACAGCCAGCGTTGTAATTACATCGAGAAATTCTTCACTGGCGTCTTTGTAAAGAGGGAGAGGGAGAGGTACAGCCTCGCAAACGGCATCTTTTGGTTGCTTCGTAATGAGTGTATTGAGGATCTGTCTCTGAATCCCGCTTTAGGATATACAAGCGAGTGGCGGCGGCTGTTGTTGGCAGCACACCCAAGACTCAAGTGCTGCCAGCACACCAGCAGCGGGCGAGAGTTCTTAATAAAGAGGTTTGGACGCGTCCAGGTGATGACTTCTCAAGCGCAGAAGTAAGGTTGCCAGACTCCGGAACTTTTAGGTCCCCTATCTTTAATTGGATGAAGAACCCTTACCTGTGGCATCTTAGACTACACATCTGCCATGAAATAGAGGCGTCCTTAGTACTCCTGTATGCCTTCGCCCTGCTTGATGCGCCTCACAAAACTCCAAGTGAAGGAAATAAATCCCTGTGAAAAATAGACTCCACGCGGTATTTCACAACCTCCGTCAAGATTTTCCTAATTAAACACCGTTGATCTTACTTTCTATGAGGTAATTAGAGCCGCTTTTGTTTAAGTGAACGAGCGATTACCCTCCAGCTTTGGGGGGGATGGTTAGCTCACGGCGACCAGCCCTTGTGTGTCGCTCACCTGAGTGACAGCCCGTGTGAGGAGCACGCTGCCTCATAATGTTCTGCCTCGCCTCCTTTAAAACACTGACACTCACCGAGCACAGAAAGGGATGGGTTTGTTTGTTTTTTCTAGTGGTGCCTGGTATAAGTGGATGCAAGGGACTTTCTGGAAAGTGTCACATGAACACAGAGCACACGTGTGTGGACAGAGGCAACACGCATCACTTGAAGGGAAGAAAAGGAGCCACACCCCCCGAGGCTTGTGCTCATTAATTACATTGTATATCTGAATATACGAGTATTTACAGTCACTGTTACTCTTCCCTACTCCCCACTCCCATCTCTCTCTCTCTCTCTCTCTCTCTCTCTCTCTCTCTCTCTCTCTCTCTCTCTCTCTCTCTCTCTCTCTCTCTCTCTCTCTTTCTCTTTTACAAAACCTAGACTCTATGCCACTCTATGCATATCTGCAGGAAGAGGAGGAAAATAGGAGGAGGAAGAGGAGGAGGAAGAGAAGGAACAAGAACAGGCAGGGAAAAACAAGAAGACAAACACGAGCAGCGATAGTAATAAACGAGAGTTTGAGGAGGAGGAGGAGGAGGAGGAGGAGGAGAAGAAGAAGAAGAAGAAGAAGAAGAAGAAGAAGAAAAAGAAGAAAAGGAGGAGGAGGATAATGATGAGGATGAGGAGGAGGAAATGAAGTAAAGGCACTGTACTGGTATACAGTGTTTGTGTGGTGTCAGGAAGAAAGGCTGCGAGCGAGCGAGCGGCCTGTGTATGGTAATGAGGGGAGGAGGCAGAGCAGAGCAGCAGCAGCAGCAGCAGCGGGGCCTCGTGGGTAATGATCATTGTGAGGTACCCGTGGTCCGAGGAGCGAGTGTTGACTCCCCAAACAGAGCGCCGATATCCTTCCCAGGCCTTGTGTTCCCCGACAGGCCTCGTTGTTATCGCGGCGGCCTATTCTGCTCGACCGGCCAGGCGTGCTGTTGACCCAGTGTAGGGGAGCTAGGTCGTGTGTGTCTGAGTGTGTGTGTGTATGTGTGTGTGTGTGTGTGTGTGTGTGTGTGTGTGTGTGTGTGTGTTCGTTTGTATCTATAACAAAATGCCAGTTGATCACGTTGTTGCGACGCTCTCTCTCTCTCTCTCTCTCTCTCTCTCTCTCTCTCTCTCTCTCTCTCTCTCTCTCTCTCTCTCTCTCTCTCTCTCTCTCTCTCTCTCTCTTCATACTTTGTCTTTCTTCCCGCCCTCAGCACACCAACCTCCTCTATCTCCCCCTCTTCCCCCTCTTCCCACTCTCTCTCTCCCCCTTCCCCCTAGCCCCCCCACACACTCTTTCTCCCCCTCCCTGTAAAAAAGAGGAAATTATATCCAGCACCGAAAATCAATATACACATTGAGCGTGACTGATAGAGACACTCCGCCTTCCCCCCTCGCCCCCGACACGTGTGAGGGAGCGCGGGAGAGGAGGGCTGGCTGAGAGGAGAGAGGAAGGCGTGATAGGGAATAGAAGAAAAGGGGGTAAGAGAGGAAGCGGTGAAAATAGGGACGAAGGAGATAAAAAAGAATAATGTACATCAGTGAGAGAGAGAGAGAGAGAGAGAGAGAGAGAGAGAGGGGCGCAGAAAGACTTGCGTAACAGAAATATATATATATATATATATATATATATATATATATATATATATATATATATATATATATATATATATATATATATATATATATATATATATATATATATATATATATATATATATATATATACGAATACCTTACGATGTTGAAAAATGGGAAGAGAAATGAGATAGTAAACTTTTGCCGCGCGTGTATGTAAGTGCTGCTGATATTGTGCCTGAGGTTAACGAAGGTAAAGGCACTCCAAGAGACCATGCAGGAAGTACAAGGGAGACGAACACACGTAAAAATAGAAAGCAAGGCTTGAGTGTGGTAAATCATATCTAAAATCCATTCTGTGTTCTTTGAGGACACATCGTGAAGTATCACCATAACATTGATGAAATAATAAATAAATAAATGCATTGTTGTGTGAATATGTGACTGAATAAACAAATGAAACTGTCGGATTTGTATTTAAAGAAAGTATAGATAAAAAAAAGTCTCAGCTTAACTTTAAAAATTCTAAATTGGCGGATAATGATTTCTATGGTGGGTTTGATGTCAGTGTTATCACGTGGCTCTAAGCGCTCGACACTTCAGCTCTGTTTAAAGGTCAGATTAACATTAATGTATGCATTATTCATAAAAGTACATCCACACTGAAAACTTCTCAAAAGGGAAGATGTGGCAACGCTGTGCGGTGTCCCCTCGTTTTGGCGGGAAAAAGGGGAAATCGGAGGACGTGCGGCGCTGACCCAAGGAGACGGCGACACACATCACTATTTGCATATATTTCCCCAGCACCGCCAACGCTGAGCGCCACCACCGTGCAGCACAAAGAGTATTACTTTCACTGTAACACGGAGAGGCTGTTCCTCTGCAAGACACTGGGAGGCTGCGTGGCTAGCGTGTTCCTAATGCAGTGCCTGGCAGGAAACGCTTAGGAACATTATTGGAAGTGGACGCTCCTTCCCTAAGAAGACTTGGCAATTCTGTTTTTTTCTTTATTCAAGAATGCGTCCTTGATTCTGAACCTCGGAGGCGCCAGCCTTGGGGAATTCTAACGTAGATGGGAAACCCGCCCTGCCTCCAGGAGTTAAAGAAAGACTGGATAGCTTTGTGTGTGTGTGTGTGTGTGTGTGTGTGTGTGTGTTTCGACGGAGGTGCAAGGGCGGTATCTCTTGGAGGAAAAAGGGAAGCTGTTGCCTTGCTGTAATAATAGGGAGGTGAGTAACAAGGTAACTTAGCATATTGTTGTGCAACACATACATATACTACCTGCAAATGCGTTGCTAGAAACTGAAGCCGTGGAAGCTTAATGAACACAGTCTTCGATCAAATGAAAACGAAGCAGTATAACGATGCATTCTGCTTGTGGCGTGGGCGTGGAAGGAAAACCTGTCACAAAAAGTGCAAAGAACTGCCTGATGAGTCTGCAAATTATAATTTTCTGAGAACACGTGACTAGCGCGCAGTGTCGTAAATTAGAGGTGTTGGACACGTAGCATCATTACCAACAGTAAAAGATTACTGCCGGTAGCCCCTGCCGCGACGCAGCCACCAGGTGTGCCCAGTGCAAGTCGTGGCGCTACCACTGCATCCTGTGCTGCCATCATCGCCGCTGTATTGTTATCATATGCGCTGTCTTGAGCCATTCTCCGGGTCCCTTGTTGGCCTCGTCATCCCCCCAGCCCTGCATCGCCAGCCTCGCCCCGGCCCGCCTCCGCCACACTGGCAGGGCGCAGGGATGCGGGGAGTGCCGGGCAGGGAGGTGGAGTACATGACTGCGGGGCGTCAGTCAAAGATGGGCGCCGCCATGTACCATTCTCCACGCTTCATTACCTTCCCGGTGGTGTCTGCCTTCCCCCGGGGTGCCCCTCGCTTGGCTGGTTTTTCCATTTGATTTCTTGCTCGCAGGTCTGCAGGTAGTTGTGATATAACTAATGTTGCTTCTTGCGTAGAGGTGTGAGGGCGTCTTGTATATAATGCTATCCCTAACTAATATTTATGACGGCTGTTATCCAGCTACACTGTCTAACAAGTAGACAACCCCCTGGTGGCCACGTCACACCCCCTGGAGGTGACGTCACCCGTGTTTTCCTTCCCTCCCTCCAGGGGGCAGCAGTCGTGCGCCGCGCCCTCCCTCATGCCGTTCCCTCCATTTGTTCCACTAATTCGTTTGACACACGAAGCCCCGGCACCTTCGGCGGCCTCCAGCTGCGGCCCCGCCCGGATTGTCCTTCTCACCCCGGAACGAAGAAGAAAAAATTATATGGTCGTTCATATTCTTGCCACATTCACAAATTTAAGGTGAAGAATAAAGTTTCTTTCGTGCACAGTGGTAAGCATCCCTTTCAAGGCCCAGATGAGGATCACTCTTTCTGAACTAGGTGTATACTTGCCCGTATTTCCTTTTTACTTTTTCTTGCTCGACAAAAAAGAAAAGTTAAGTATTCTTGAGAACATTTCGTCATCTGTTACCGGTTGCTTATTGATGAAGTGATGTGCATTTTTGTGAAATTGTAATGTAGATACCTTACCAACAGTAGAGGAAGAATCAGTGATATGTTAGTAATTTCTATGCTGCCTGTCGTCGCCCATCACACGCTGTTGCCGCTGTTGCTCGCCATGTTCAGGTGAGAACGTGAGAAAGAAAAAGTACGATCTGTCTTTGTATTAATGGACAAAATTCCAGTTTTGATAATGTTGCCATAGCGATAAATACCGGATATATATATATATATATATATATATATATATATATATATATATATATATATATATATATATATATATATATATATATATATATATATATATATATATATATATATGTGTGTGTGTATGTGTGTTTGTGTGTGTGTGTGTGTGTGTGTGTGCGTGTGTGTGTATGTTAGTTTACATAGAGATTGCATTATATTATCAAGACCTACACCATACAGTATTACCTGTTGTATTACAACTATTATTTGTTGTAATATAATTTCATGTCCCTTCAAAATGCGAGAAGAATGTCACTGGAAAGTAAGCAATAAGTGTAAGACTGTTTTTGTTTTGTTTACTACTGATAAAGACGCGAGTTCCTCCAGTGTGCAGTGACTCACACATCGGACAGCAGTGCGATGAACACAGACACTAGGGCAAGGCTCCGCTCCCGCAGCCAGCAGCAGCAGCAGTCGCCCATCTTGGCGTGCAGAGAGCCTGTGGCGCCGCGGTGGCTCGCAGTCCCGGTGGAGTGCGGCAGTCTTTGTGAGAGAACAATGGGCGGACCAATGATCGCGCCTCACACCCTTCACAGGCCGTCTTGAGGCGTACTTCTTTGTTCTCTCCGCCTTCCATGGCGAGCCAATATGGCGTTCACCGTGAGATTTCCAATGGAAGCTTTCATTGAGTCGAGGGAGTAAGTTAGCCGACGTCTGATTCGCCACCATTCTGCGGCGCCTCAATTCCTCTTCAGCCCCCACTCGGCACTAACTCGCCTCTTCAAAAATCATCTATTGTGAGTAAATTTTACGCAATATGAAAATCTCCAGAGCATTATCGATATTGTAGTGGTGGAAAGTTTCGAGTGGCTGAAAGGTAAACAGACCGACATCATTCCAACGCCAAAGTTAGCTTTCCTAGACGATTACTTGAACATGTATTGCATATGTATCAGTGTTTGTGCTCCCTGGATGAGCGTGGGTATATGCGAGGCGAGAAGAGGTGTTCCTTATTATGAATATTGAATCACACTCAGGTAATGTGATGTGACTGGAACGGTGTATGTTGTGAGAACTGTGGAAGAGTGAGAATAGTGAGAGACCGTGCCCTTCAAAATGGAGACAAGACATCAGAGATATATAGAAAAGTTGCAGGTAGACAGAGACAAACAGAAAGCTTCAACGAACCACCTAACAAATGACAGATTCATGCACTGAATACATTAATTCATTTTTAACAGGCAGGTGGAAATACGGAGCGTGTTTCATATAAGAACTGCTACGTGTAGCTCTGGCAGCTTCTTAGTTTCCCTTATTTTTTTATGTTTTTATGTTCACACACACACACACACACACACACACACACACACACACACACACACACACACACACACACACACACACACACACACACGCATCGCTGCCTCTTGTCACTCAGAGGGCAAAATATTTTCTGATTAGCTTTCGCTCTTTGAAGGCGACACGAGAAAACTTATTTATCACCAAACTTGCTTGAAAAGGACGATTGTGAACCACCGGCCGATCAGATCAAGAGAGCGGATTCCTCCTCCTCCTCCTCCTCCTCCTCCTCCTCCTCCTCCTCCTCCCCCTCCTCCTCCTCCTTCTCCTCCTCCTCCTATTATGAGAGCGACGCGCCCTTAAAGTTTTAATTAAAATCTCGACTACGAGTGTTGAGAAGAAGGAGGAGGAGGAGGAGGAGGAGGAGGAGGAGGAGGAGGAGGAGGAGGAGGAGAAAAAGAGGGAGAAGGAACAGCAGAAAGAGGAAGGCTATGACAAGAGGTAATATCGTGTGAAAATTTTCACCTGTAATTGACAACGAGCGTGCTTATAGCCCACACACACACACACACACACACACACACACACACACACACACACACACACACACACACACACACACACACACACTCTCACACACACACACACACACACACACACACACACACACACACACACACACACACACACACACACACACACACACATCTTTGTTCGAAAATTTCCACTATGTGGCAACTATGCAAATACACCATCCGTTATTATTATTATTATTATTATTATTATTATTATTATTATTATTATTATTATTACCATCATTATTAATGTTATTATTATTAATGTTATTATTATTATTACTGTTGATGTACTTGTTGTTGTTGTTGTTGTTGTTGTTGTTATTAGTCCTGAAACAGAATGGCGGAATGGCCTATTACTTGATGTTTTCATAAGATTTCTTGAGTTTTTTATGTTCTTTCTTTTATAAATAAAATAGGATTTTTTTTTTTTCAACTCCACCATCATTTCTTCTTTTTTTCTTCCTGAATCTATCTGAAAATGAGTGACACGCATCCTGCATCCTCTGGTTGACATGTGACCTGCTTGTCGGGGCTGCACGGTGTCTTCACGTCAACTTGTGCTGTGTTATTACTGGCCACCTTCTGCCCAGCTTCCAACGTGCTTTCCCGCACAATTGTCATAGGAAATTTTGTTTAGGATCTCTCTCTCTCTCTCTCTCTCTCTCTCTCTCTCTCTCTCTCTCTCTCTCTCTCTCTCTCTCTCTCTCTCTCTCTCTCTCTCTCTCTCTCGCGGCGGTGATGGCCCGGAGGCTTCTTGCACCCCGATGTGTACTCATTCCCAGAAAAGAGCCGGACTGAAAAACACACGTCTATTTTTGCCAGCAAGTTACAATGGTTGGCAAACAAATCCCAAATTGATTCTCGCACTGCACACCTCAGACGGGTTCTCCCCGAGACGGTCCGGCCTTGGTTACTGCTTGTCGCCTCTGCTCCTGTCAAGCCCGTTTGTCATGCCTCACCAGTTCTGCCGCTGTCCCTTGCTAATCCCAGACGCGTCCCAGGGCACTTTCAAGCATCCGCTCCTGGCCGTGCCCGTAACCCGAAGGGGACGTCTTAGCGAGGTCGAGCTGTAATAAGCGCCGCGTTGCCCGGTGATGGAGAGGATTAAATTGCCTATTAAAAATTTCAATTGCACGCCATTAGCAAAATAAACGATGAGATCCTTCTTTCCTAACACAAGATGACATGCTGCCTTCTGCTTTTTTTTTCTTCGGATGTTTTTTTTCGGCTTGTGTAGAGAGAGAGAGAGAGAGAGAGAGAGAGAGAGAGAGAGAGAGAGAGAGAGAGAGAGAGAGAGAGAGAGATCAATGGGGAGGGAAAGGAAAAGGCAAAACAGACAGACAGACAGAAAGAAAGATAAACAGACAGACAGAGGTAATCCCTCCATCATCTGCTCACCGTCGTCACCACCGTCATCACCAGTCCACATGACTCCACGGGCCAGGAAGGGGCACTGGTTCACCCGCACAACGCCACCTCTCATTTCACAGCGCGGGAACACACCGGATCAGTGGTTCCCAAAGTGGGGGTAAATCACCGCCTCGGAGTATTATAACAATTTTTCCATTGGAATGGAAAAGTGACAAAAAAGAAAGTAAAGATTTCCTGAAAGCAAGAAAACATTACGGTCCCTGGTAATAGGATTAATGTTAACCTATTCTTAACATATAAAGTTGTAAAGTAAAATTTTAATTAACTAATAACGTTCAACCGAATAACGATAAACATTAACTGCTGCTAACAGTACTAGAAAAGTAGAAATATTTATCTAAGTGTGTGGCAAGCCAAGAGTATTTCAACAGCTATGCTTCAGGACACAGCCACTGACAAACCTTCATCCCGACATGTGTCACTCACTGCCTGAGCCTGTCTCTATTTCGCACCGTCAGTTATCTGTGAGCATCAGTTGACACTAGAGTCTGGTTGTTATTTAGCCATATATATCAATATCAACAACATTTTGTGAAAGAGGTAACACGCTTAATGTGGTGTGTTGAATTGGAGAACAAGCTGAAAAACTTTGGGAACCACTGTTCTAAATTATACCACTCAACAAGAGTTCGTCACCACCATCACCGCCACCAAAGCGACCGCCACCACAGTGCATAACTGCTATGACAGTATAATTGTTTGTCATTGTTAGTGGCCTTTATGATCATTATCAAACTTGTTATTTGTGATGAATGTTAGAGATCCGGTATTCCCACACTCGAGTCGGTCGCTGGTACCACCTCGGATTCTGTACCATTCTGCCTCTAGATGTTCAAAGTGAAGAGTACTGTTAAACAAATTTAATAAGATTTAAAGAACATGCACATAGAAAGTTTGGAATTTTAGTAATTTATTTTTCCTCATGTCATATATCAGAAGAAGTTAGACGTGAAAACTTGAAATATGCAATTTAATATTATTTCACTGATACAAATGTTTTCCGCCGATGGTGACACAGAAATTAATGGGCGCCAGTGTCCGCCGGGCGGCCTGTGTCTTTCTTTCTTTCAATGAAAGCTGTATGCTAATATTTACTTTACTCTTTATATCACTCTGAAATATATTTTATGCATATCCTATATATTCCATGGAGTTTCAGCTCATCTTTACATTTTGTTTGACAGGTAATACATATTTCCATTCTTTTCTTTTTTTTTCTTCCACCAGTACCATTTTTCCAAAAAACTAAAATCACCAGTGAGTCATTGGTCTGTGGGCGAGCGGGAAGAGGACGCCAAGGCAACACTAGTCGCCTGCATTGAGGGAAGAACAAAATGTGTGAGATTGAGCACCACGGCTTCCTTATGGAAGCCAGCCAGCGTCCTGTGCGGCTGTGCCCCAGGCAAACTCCTTGTGCAAATCCCTCAGGCCGTCCACCACCACCACCACCACCACCTGTCCTGCAGGATAAGAGTCCACCACCACCACCACTTGTCCTGCAGGATAGGAGTCCACCATCACCACCACCTGTCCTGCAGGACGGAAGTCCACCACATCCATATGTTCTGAAGGGTTGGTGTCCACCAGCTCTATCCTTCTTGCAGGACTGGCGTCCACCAGTGCACCAGTGTCTGTACAGTAACACAATAACTTGGATTTCTTGGGAGCACATCACACTGGACTGAGGTTGACGCGCAGGGCCTCATCAAGGATAAGGTCAAGTTACATGGCACTGCGGGAGTTCCTGGACGCTTGGCTGCGAGATGAGTGCACAAATCACTGAGTGTGACAATGTTACTCTTGCCGCACTAAACTCTGCTGTTGATTACTCTTCTTCTATTTCTCCTCAAACACTTTTCATGCACCATGTTAAGTAATATCTCTTTTTGTTTTTTTTAGGTTTTATCATGATAAAATCTTTAAAAATCCAACATATAGTATCTGCGGTGTATATCCTTGTTATAAAAACGCTTAAGTCTTATAACTGTTTCTGATGTTCTAGAGTATATGTAAATACATTTTATAGAAGATGGTTTGGTAATATGTATAATGAATTCATCTAAGTCATAAAACGGGATGCAGCTTTTGGTTTTGTCGCAATAATCCTTAAAAACAGAAAAAACAGAGATGTTAATATTGTTTTCTAAGGACAACTTACCTGGTGAATACCAAGGCATCTACTCGGGCTTAATAAAATGGTGTAATGCAAGTATAATTTGGAGAGAAAATGAATCAAGGATTTTTATTTATTTATATTTTAAGGTACTTTTGTATGTGAAATTTTTATCTCAGACAGTTTTATGTAGCCGCGCGATGTCCCCGCCACCACAACACACGCTAAAGAGTTCTGCT
>NC_087154.1:550000-555000 GCF_035594125.1 Scylla paramamosain | reverse complement strand
AATGTCATTAGTTTTTTAATATTCTGTGAATACTGATACCACAATATGTATACAGAAAACTTCATATAGAGAAATACACATCTTATTTTATAATAATGAATATCCCACTGAGATCCTAGAGAGATTTACATCTGTTACATGGATCTAGTAATACGAGATTCAAGCAAATATATTTGAAATAGTTTCCGTTAAAAAGTAGAAAATTAAGCAAGACAAACACAGAAAACGAAATATTCTTTGAGTGACTCTTATAAATGGAAAATTTTGAAAACTTAAATAACTGAATTAATTAAGGAAAGTGTCTTACAGTGGCATTCACTTAACCACTGATCCAAAAGATGCAGAATAGTAGCCCACTGAAATAGAACCGCCGAGAAGATATCCTTTCATACAAATTAGCGTCGTTAATCGATAAAACACGACAGAGTTCCTTCGTGCTCCCTGTTTGTGTGTGTGTGTGTGTGTGTGTGTGTGTGTGTGTGTGTGTGTTTGTGTGTGTTATGAAAGATCAGAAATGGATTACGTGTCACATACCCCATACGTTTAGTAAACAGACGAGAACATGAGAGAGAAAAAAAAAGAGAGAGAGAGAGAGAGAGAGAGAGAGAGAGAGAGAGAGAGAGAGAGAGAGAGAGAGAGAGAGAGAGAGAGAGGTCCTCAGTTGCGGTTTCATGAGGAAGCGTGAGGGAGTCTTGAACATGCCTGCAAAGAGAACGTTAATTATATACTGTACACATGCGAGAAAAAAATGCAAAAAGAACCCTCAAATTGAGGCAGAGATCTCTTTACCAGGATCTCCCCATGCCGCACTGGAAACCTTAAGAGGGTGAGCCGAATTTTTCATGTCTATGTTCTGTCCTCAAGACACCAGAAGTGTCCCACACGGCACGGCAGCTCAGTGCAGAATGACTCGACAGGCTTTACTTCTAGCAAGCCAATTTGATAAGTTGATTTAGATACAGCATCTAAATCTGCACATTGAATATAGTACGTACTTATGTTAGGTGTATTGGTGCGTCCTATAATACATAGATTCTGTATTATTGCCTACTTTTTGTTGTAATGTATTGGCACATCTGATGGCGGACCATTGGACTCCAGAAAGAAGTCTCATATATACTCGTATATATATATATATATATATATATATATATATATATATATATATATATATATATATATATATATATATATATATATATATATATATATATATATATATATATATATTTTTTTTTTTTTTTTTTTTTTTTTTTAATACCATCAGCTGCAATATTTTACGAAGGTAATAGCGCCTGAACGGAGAAGCGCCGCCGCAAAAATAGAGGTCAATGTCCCTGATGCTATCATGTTTTGGTGTGTGGAGAGAGGGAGGCTTATCGCACCTGTAGGGACGGAGAGAAAGATTAGACTTTAACTTACAGGGAAATTAAAATAACCGTGCTTGTCATTTTTTTAAGCACAAAGGGTGCGAGAGAAGGAAGTGTGGTCCACTGCAGCATCATGGTGCCCGTGTTTCCACACCAACTTTTCTATTTTAATTTTTCATCTTTTACTTTTATATTTATTTATTTATCGTCGGATGTATGCAGATAGCACGACAATATGCAGATAGCACGACACTCATTGTTGTTGTGATATCCATTGATTTAATACATCACTGCCTCCATGGGATGTCTTGAAAATATTATCAAAATTGGAAACATTATTCTTTCGTAAAACGAGAATCTGTAAGCGATGTTTAAAGGAATCAAATGCTGCATCATATATATATATATATATATATATATATATATATATATATATATATATATATATATATATATATATATATATATATATATATATATATATATATATATATATATATATATATATATATATATATATATATATATATATATATATATATATATATATATATATATATATATATATATATATTATTTATTTATTTATTTATTTATTTATTTATTTATTTATTTTATTATTATTTTTTTTTTTTTTACTTTGATTTTTTTCTAGTTTGCCCTGATACGCCTGACGAATGTGTCTGTACATCAACTACTCGCCTTTGCATGAACGTGGTCTGTTATTTGTTGTCATGAAGTCTAAAATTTAATGAGCCACATGGGCAGACTTTTGGTGAATGTTCATGCAATAATATTATGCATTACCGTATTAACAATAATTATGCAGGCAATTCAGAATCACCGATGGCCAAACGGTCCACTGCTTGAATGAAGCATCCGCTCTCTCCCTTGGCCAATCACAAGTCAGTGGCTAAAAGTCTTACAAGCAAAGATTCGATTATAATTTTGATTTTTTCAACGAATTTCCACAGAAGACAATCCGTGACATCCACACTGGCTCTACATAAAGCATGCAGGTTCTGTCATCAAATGAACTTATAACTTTTTGTCATCACAGAATGTCGGCTCAGACTGCAGACGCGAAGCTTCATTGAAGCTTCATTAAACGTGCCAAAATGTTTTGAACACTAAGTAGCATCGGTATTATCAGCGCTTACGTTTATATATTTTTTTCTGTCCTATTTCAGTCCAATATATCGTAGTTTCAGTACAATATGACAGGCTTATATTGCACTAGGTCCGCCTTTAGCTATGGGGGTTGTGCGACTCCTCGATTACTGGGAGTACAACTGATGTGAGCAAAGTGTACCGCCGCTGCTGCCCGCCGCTGCCATCACACCTCTCGTACTTCACCTCAGGATAACTAATGCACACAATGAAGACTCACCTCGGTCTGTGCCCCTAGGCTGAGGTGGACCAGCAAACTACTCCTACCACCGAGGGTGCTGAGTGCACATCAGGAGAAAGGAAAACTGCTCACAGGTGCAGCAGCGGCTCCATTACTCGCCTTCCGTCATCACAGAAGGACGGCGAGGGCAGGCAACAGTTTGAGTCTGACGGTGCGGTGCTGCAGTAAGACCGCTCTCACTCACAGGTGGAACGCTTAATAGGGGGAATTACAAGCTCAAATAGAACTCAGAATGTGTACATGGAACTTGTGGGGAAGGCTGAAGTGTGACTAACAAACTGGTTGGCAACAGAGTGGCTGATGGACACCGGGCACCGGCAGTTCTCCACTCTGCCAGCTGCTACGTTATAACAGGCCTCATAATTCATGTCCCTTCCTTTAAGCTACGAGCTCTTTCACCAAACTTCAAGCTTTCTCTTAACTCCTAATCACCTTCCTTCTACTCGTATCACGAACATCCTTCCCTAAAAGCCAAGCTCCTTCTTCCTAACTCCCACCTCCTTTGCGTAAACTCTAATCTCATTTTATTTTCACCTGTCTTTCGCCTAATTTGAAATTATTCCTTTTAACTCAAAGTTCACTCCAGATTTTGTCCACATACTCTAATCTATTCTTTCCAACTTCATATTCCTTACCGCAAACTCCAGGCACCTTAACTCGAAGCTCCTTCCTGTAGCCTTAAACTTCCTTTCTCACAACTTCAACCTCCTATCTAAATTCAACCTCGTTCCCCGTAATTCAAAGCATGCACCTAACTCCAGGCTCTTTTTTTTTTTTTCATAGTATTCTTGGCATGCCAAACACTCAGATACATTTTTTTTTTTCCTTCTGTAATATTGTATAGTAGTTTTTAATGTTTATTTACATTCGGTTTAACTTTGCTACTCCATTATGATTGCAACTTTAGATACTTAGATATAGCTAACAATAATCTTAATGCCAGGTACTGCAAGGATTTCTTGATTTCCAGAATTCTTTTTTTTTTCTTTTTTGTCTTTTCTTTTTTTTTTTTTTTTTTACCGTCACCTCTTCATTACCCACCAAAAGTTGTTGTATTACCCACCGGGGGTAACTTACCATCAGGACGGGAACCACTGATGCAAGAAAACGTTAAAGAATGATAGGAGAAAATAGAACTATGGGATATATTGACAGAACATGATGTATGTGGCGACAGCATTTTTGAATAACAGTTATGACAACGAATTAAACTCACATACTCAGAAACAATTGTATAAGAACGTTACGAACACTCAGTTACGACGCACCAGTACAACTTGACATGGAAGTGTAAATTAAGTAAAAGTAATGGAAAGAAGTAAAATAATTGAAAACGTGTGCACACAAGCTACGTATATGTTCGCAATACGTACGGATGTACAAGTACGTACCTTCGTTACATTTTTTTTTAAACGTATGGACTGCTCATTACATGTATATAAACGAGAATAACTAACCGTCACAACAACACTGAAGAACGACGTGCTCTCAGACTGTGCCAAAGTGTGCTTCAAACCAAGTCCCACAGCAATCTCAGTGTACCTCTGCACCTGCACGACGTACTAGCTGCCTCTCGCAGGAAATACGTTACAAGCAAAGACTCGCCACCAACAGATCGTATAAAACAATAGACAGTCATCTGTCGAGGAGGAAAGACCGCCATGATGATGTTCACCCTCATTGTTGTGCTCACAGTCATGACGAAGATCAACACGGTCTACGCTGCTTCAATCCCTGAACCGCTTATTCCTATCAGAATTGATGTAATGGACCTTGAACATTATCGTGGATGGAAGATCTTGTGCCCCATGAAGCCAGACGTTAACGGAAACTTGACCTTTCTGACGCCTCCCAGTGACGTGGAATGTCTGGAGCTGTATGGATACACTTCGTCTGGTGAAAGGTTCAACATTGGTTACATTCCTGCAGCGTAACGACATCGTCTAGGTCACAAGACAAAGAGCTGCTGCAACTAGTGAATAACAAGATCGTGACGGAGTCTACGGTTCCTCAAATTGTACCTTCTGCTTGTCTCGTGAGCAGCACGAGAAGCAAGAATTTCCCCTATTCTGAATGGTTCTTTGGCAGAGATCATCTGGAGATCGCTTCGAGCGGACCTCTTGACAACGGACCTTCTTCCGTCAGATGTCGCATGTGCATGAGAGAGAGGCAATAGTGTTGTAGGAAGCAAACTCTTCTGCAGACCTGCAGCAGGAGCG
>NC_087154.1:537500-547500 GCF_035594125.1 Scylla paramamosain | reverse complement strand
GTAATTTTTTTCAGCACTTGCCGAAATTTAACTACTAATGACGTTATTTTTTTTTTATTAGTGTCCTTAATCTTTCTTCACATTAATTTGAGACTGCCATCATTTGTCACACACACACACACACACACACACACACACACACACACACACACACACACACACACACACACACACTTATTGAGTGTTTGTATTCAAAAGAAACAAATATCAACAGTTTGGAGATTTTAAGTAGCTGTACATAGGTAGTGTACATACATAGTGACAATAAACAGTACGTAACACGTTTTGCTATAACGTGATTGTATGATATTGTGAAATATTTGTGCCCAGACAGAAACGTATTTGATTCTTTACGTTCTACATCACAATGAAAATAGATAGTAATAATATCAGCGTTATTACATCCTGGCACTTGCCCCCACGCCTCTGCTGCGCTCCTGCTGCAGGTCTGCAGAAGAATTTGCTTCCTACAACACTATCGCCTCTCTCTCATGCACATGCGACATCTGACGGAAGAAGGTCCGTTGTCACGAGGCCCGCGCGAAGCGATCTCCAGATGATCTCTGCCAAAGAACCATTCAGAATAGGGGAAATTCTTGCTTCTCGTGCTGCTCACGAGACAAGCCGAAGGAACAATTTGAGGAACCGTAGACTCCGTCACGATCTTGTTATTCACTAGTTGCAGCAGCTCTTTGTCTTGTGACCTAGACGATGTCGTTACGCTGCAGGAATGTAACCAATGTTGAACCTTTCACCAGACGAAGTGTATCCATACAGCTCCAGACATTCCACGTCACTGGGAGGCGTCAGAAAGGTCAAGTTTCCGTTAACGTCTGGCTTCATGGGGCACAAGATCTTCCATCCACGATAATGTTCAAGGTCCATTACATCAATTCTGATAGGAATAAGCGGTTCAGGGATTGAAGCAGCGTAGACCGTGTTGATCTTCGTCATGACTGTAAGCACAACAATGAGGGTGAACATCATCATGGCGGTCTTTCCTCCTCGACACTTGACTGTCTACTGTTTTATACGATCTGTTGGTGGCGAGTCTTTGCTTGTCACGTATTTCCTGCGAGAGGCAGCTAGTACGTCGTGCAGGTGCAGAGGTACACTGAGATTGCTGTGGGACTTGGTTTGAAGCACACTTTGGCACAGTCTGAGAGCACCTCGCTGTTCACGGTGATATATATACGCGTACACACGTATCAGGAATTCAAGAAAACATAATGAACGTGCATACGTTTTCCCTATTTCACACTTGCGTATCAAACTATACTGATGAGTCATGACTGTAAGTTCGAACCGTTCTTACATCACTGTTTTTTAGGGAAGTGAATTAAGCTCGTCGCCTCGTATTGTTACTCAGAACTGTTATCGCTACATGCATCTTATTCTGTCAATTATTTTGCTTTATGTTACGAAAACTTAATCTTCTCCCATCATTCTTAAACGTTTTCTCACATAATAACGTGCTGCGTCGTGTTAAAGATTACTGTCTGTATTAAAAACTCACTGATATCATTTACTTCTCTATCTTTAACACACTTGTATAGACTTCTCGCCTACCAGACTTTTCCCACGTGTCATGTGTGGTCATGTGACACCTGACCCTAAATTGAAATTAGGTGGCCATTTCGAAATTTCCAAAATGGATGTTAATTTATTTTCTTTAGTTCAGCGGGTAATATTAATTCCTTTTATATTGGCATACGGATGGCGTACATTGTCTTTTTTTCATATTTTATTCAATATTTGCCCTAATTTAATTATTTTGACATATTGTCTGAATGAACTAGCTTAAGCTTGAATTTGTTTACATCTTCGAGCCCATTTTTTTTTCTCTCTCTTTCTCTCTTTTTGTTTAGTACATGCCGTATATTTGATTATTTCTGGCATGGTTTGAATTAGATTTTTGTTCTTTCGTAACATTTTCTTTGCCCTCAGAGAAAGAGAGAGAGAGAGAGAGAGAGAGAGAGAGAGAGAGAGAGAGAGAGAGAGAGAGAGAGAGAGAGTGAGAGAGAGAGAGAGAGAGAGGTCTTGGTGCATTTTCAGGCACTATGATCTTATAAATATGTAATATGCTGTTGCCTCTGTATGGGGCGACTCTATGATCAAGAAACTATTTCATTTTGAAAGCCTTGGTTCAAACTTTATGATTTTAAACCCTGTGGTAAATATTTATTAACGCTGTGAAGCATCGCATGAGCCTTCCGTGCGGCGCGGGCTGACCAGATCGATACCACAGCGAAGGTTCACGGTTCAATATTTCATCATGTGTGCCATCCAGCAGACTCCGCCCGACCGTTGTGCTCAAGGCCGCTCCCTTCCACTTCCCTGTCTGTTGGCAACAATCCTTGGGTTACTGATATCGAAGTACCCACTTGTACTAATAAGTCTTACCTAGCTTTTTTGTTTCTTTTCTGGATGATGAATGCAGAGAGCATATTATTGCGGGTAAGCATTCTGGATCGTCATTATCAGTGAAAGCCAATGACATTAACTACAGAGAAATATTCCTCTCAGCTTTCGTCTCTCGTCTGTGTATGAGACTTTGTGTACATTTGAGATGATATAGCAAAGAACAGATGTGTTGCAGACATCTTTTAAAAGAAAAAGACTTTGCAAGCTTGAGTTAACAAATCCACCAAGGCAGCTCAGTGCCGCGGAATTTTGCAATTCTTACAGTTTTCGCCTTTGAGGGGATGCGAAAAATACAAACTTCTTTGTGTTTACAAATTATTCTTTTTGTATATAATATTTAAAACCACCAAAGCTCTTTAGAATTCTTCCTATCCACTTGAAAAACTGCTGTTTATAAACGGCTCGAATTTTCCGTGAGGCAGTCAGCGCCCAGCTTAAACAGCTGTTTATCCTTTTAGTTGGCCGATAATTGGGTACCTGGGAAAACCTAGGAAAACCTGTGGAAACCCGAGTTAAGGAATACCATCTACCACAGGTTCACAGGGCATGTGACAAAGATGAGCGCCGTGGCTACGCGGCTCCCTGGTGCAGCGGCTAGTGAGCTTGGGTACAAACTTGCGGGCCTTGGTTCGAATCCAGGCTAAGGCAGTCGGCATACAGTTAACGTAGCTGTCCATCCTTCCGGTTTGGCCAATAGATGGGTACCTGGGTACCTGGGAAAGGTATACTGTTGAAACCAGGATGTGACAAGCACCGAAGCCACGCGCGGCTTCAGTGCATGTCCCTCCCATTCCTGTGTGAAGGAGCCGCTTTCAGTATGCTCAGAAACACACCAAGAGGAAAATAAATATCATCTTACAGTCTTTTCATTAAAAACTGAACGTAATCAACACCATTAAATGGTAACCGAAACTGGAAGACGAACTTTTTTTATTGTAGTTATAGACGATGATCTTAAAACTGGCGTGCTATCCTCCGATAGCTGAAGGAGAGACGAATTGCTAGATTATTGGAAGCCATTTGTTTTAATGTCATCCACTGAAAACCTATACGAAATTGTTTCATGGTTTGGAGTGTGTTTCACTGGTATGTGGAACGAGGGTATTAAATGTTTTTTTTGTTTGTTTGTTTGTTTGTTTGTTTGTTTTTTTATAGGGTTTTAATATTTTTCCAGTGGTGTTTGTACTGTAGTGTTCTATAAGCCACACAGGGAAAACAAACACAGCTCACAGGCAGTCATTTATCAATACTAAAATTAACAAAGTATCATGTCGGCGGAACGATTAACCAAGGGCAGAGCGTAGTAGAGTTGTGTGGTGCGCTAACTGAAGCACGACCTGACCTGAGTCGGAGTCCTGCCTAACTCCTGCGAACGCGAAGGTAGCATAGCATGCTCAACAGGAGACCAGACAGGGTCGCATTGGCTCATGGTCTGTGTTTCTTTCTGGGCTTCCAAGGGAAATTCTGAGCCAATGGTAGCCGCACTAGCCAGGCTTCCTATGCAAGACACAAGAGAAAAGAATGGTGTTTCTCACGGAGCACGGAAGCGAGAGAGCGTCAGGCACAATACCTCAAGACAAACCTACAATCATCAAGATAGTATTTTGCCGGACGGCGGCACACACACACACACACACACACACGACGATCTACGGTCGTCGTGTGTGTGTGTGTGTGTGTGTGTGTGTGTGTGTGTGTGTACACCACAGTACTACACATGTCTTTTTTTTTTTTTTTTTAGACGAAATTTATACTGAAGTTGAGATGGTAAAGAGGAGCAAGTTGGGTGGATACAACTGGTAATGCATCATGAAGGAGTCAAAGCTCTTGGTTTCATCAGATGGAATCCTATCAATATTTTATTTTCTTTAACCAAACCAAGATTGCGCTTTTTTCGTATCTGCAGGTAGCTTTCCTCAATCTGCAGAATATTAATGAACTGTCAATTCTTTAACACGGCCTCTTGCCATGTTAAAGAATTGTTTTTGCACAAGTGAACATTATCGCAATAGGATCACGGTTTTTTTTTTTTTTTTTCGTGTACGTGCCATATGAAAAAATTATATTTTGACAGGCAGAATCCATCAGCTTCACTTCAGCTTTTTCAGTAGAAAGAAACTCTTTTTAACGGCAAACACCTTTTTGCAACAGGCTGTTTAACAGGAGATCCAGCTGTAGTCACCAGCTTCTGGACCTTCAGCTATATCTCCTTTATTGTCAGTCTTCTCCAAGGCAATCTGGAATACGGATTTCCAAGTGAATTCACACTTCTCATCAAGCTGTAAGAGATGGTGCATGTGTAGTAGTAAATTATTCAATGTCTAGGAATAAACGACACACGCAGAGTCTCTGAAAATTACCTAATGATTAAAGTAAAAATGTTGTTCAAAGCAGAGTGTATCATGATTACCACACACACACACACAGAGAGAGAGAGAGAGAGAGAGAGAGAGAGAGAGAGAGAGAGAGAGAGAGAGAGAGAGGATGGATTTTGGGGTTAGTCTGCGAAGCTAGATACAGTTCTTCTTTACTAACAGGTAAGTCTTTATGTACTGTATATCGAATGAGAAACCGGAAGTAAATAGTTATGAGTCTAAAACTGAGTTCTTTGGTCAGAATTACAAGAACAGTGATGGTGAAGTTAGTATCCTTCTTATGATTTCGTTTTCTTTCTCATTTTCAGTGAAATGTATTCTCACACATTTTCACTTATATATTCCCTTCTTTTATTATGAATGTTCAGTTATTATAAACGCGCCCGCATATGTGTGTGTGTGTGTGTGTGTGTGTGTGTGTGTGTGCGCGCGTGCGAGAGAGAGAGAGAGAGAGAGAGAGAGAGAGAGAGAGAGAAGTATGCACCGAGACAAAACATTACTTCACAGAAACGTATTCAGAAGGCGGTGCATGAGAAATAGAGGAAAGCCTCGCTATTTCAGTGCTGAACAGGCACACATGCTGATAATTTAAGAGAACATAATGGAAGCTCCAAGAAGACAGGAGACCTACACTTGGTAATCCTAACATCAAACGTTTATAAACATAAATATCACCTTATCATTCCCATCTATAAATTCATGTAATCGTCTTTCAAAACTCCTCTTACTGGCAGCCTGACTACTAAATCTGTTCCATTCATTCATCTACCACTCTATTTGAGATCCAATTTCTTCCTCTTTTTTTTATTCTTTTTATCTATATTATCTCCTTAGAGTCCCTTACTTCTAGTGGTATCCTAATTGCTATTTAGGAATGAGGAGTCTTATGCATATTTGTTTTAAGTGAGATTTTATCGTTTGAGTGTATAAGGTGTGTTCAGGTATATTTGCTGCTTATTTAGTCAAGTATTAGATTGTTGAGTTTTATGTTTTCATTTTTTTTCTTTTTTTTTTTTTCTTAGCTTGTAACGAGTTGAGTTCCCTCTGTGTTTCTCGCTGTAGAATGATCATCCTTTCCCGCTCCTCTGTCTTTCTTGAAGTGATCCCAGTTCAACTCAAATATACCCATCATCCTTTAACAGAAGCGCGCGACCTTCAGCTCGCTCCGAAGTAATGTGACAGAGTGCAGAGCAGCAGCCAGGGGGAGCGAGGCTGGCGAGGGAGGAAGGACAGGTAGTCTTGCTCCTGCGCGCTGACGGCTGGCCAACCTCCCCCTGACTCACTCGAGGGAGGGGACGCCAGGTGAGTGGAAGTAGCTCACACGCCGAGACAGGTGACGGAGAACTTCTGATCCAGGTTAGTCTATCGCTTACTTGTTAGTGCAGGTAATGCAGCTTAATGCAACCCAGTGTCAATAGCTTATTAGAAAAGTTTGGTGTTGTATTTTTTATACGGCAGACCTTTAGTGTTCAACACGTGAACATGAATTATGAAAATATTAGTCGACCATTTATTTACCTTTCTCGGCCCAATTACATGCCTTTCTGCCGGATGATTTCTCTGAGGTTAAGGCGGCATGAACGCGCGGCAGCCACACCCGAGCTCGGGTGACGAGGGCGGTGGGGTGGCAGAGCGGGATGGCGATATCAATGATGCATTAGCTGACGCCCTACACTGGAATGCTCACTCCGCCTCCAACTAACGCTCTCTCCCTGCCGCGTTGCCAAGGGTTGTACAGAGATGTCGCGTCCCACCAACCCGCGCCACAGCCATTGTCCTCGTTCTCTTCGCGAGTTCTTGGGAGGGAAAAAAAAAATTCCATGAACGTTGGGATTTTGTGAGTTCCTGATAAGAAAGAAATTTCCAGCCAACTTCATTCTATTAATGTCTTACAACTTTCTTCCATTCTCTTCTCCCTTCCTTACTTCCCTATCTTTAACTTTCATTACTACATCATCCGATCTGTCTTTCTCCGTCATTCTAACATTCCTCACATTTCAGGCGACATACCATCCTTCTGTTTGCTCCCAGCATCTGCTGACACAACATTGCTACTTCCGTCCACAGTTTCCATTGCAGTATTCTTTCATTCTTTCTTTTACTCAATGCTTGTCTACTTCTTCCTTTATTTTCTTTTAATTTTCTTTCTTTCTTGTTATATATCTGTTTTGTCCTTTATTTTTTTTTTCATTGTACTTTATTAATCTATGTATTTTTTTTTCCCTCCTCTTATACTCTAACATATTTTTAAACATTTTTATTTATTTTTTTTCATTATTATTATTATTATTTTTATTTTATTTATTTTTTTTTTTTTTTACTAATACAGGCAACTATCACAGAACTTTCTTTGTACATCTGTTATGCTTGATTGTACCTTTCGACCACCAATGAATCTCGATTACGTAGTCTGCATACCTCTGCATACAATAGAAAAGTAGAACCACATTACTTTCATTTTCTCTTTTATCTTATTTTCACACCTTACTTTTATCTCCGCTTTCCAAATGTAACGACTATCTTCTCTTCTCCCGTCGGAATGAATCAAAATGAAGGAGCATCAACTCAAATCTAAAGCATCACACTCTACCCAGTCTCTACCTTCCATTCTCTCCACCCCAACCGCACCGCCGCCCTCCATCACTCCCGTCCACAATCATTCCACATCCATAATCTTGCCCGGTATCGAGTTTCACTCAGATTACTCTCATCAGAATGAATCACAAATCAGACAACGAGGGCCCGCCAGTGGTGGACTCTCGGCCAACATTCATGAACCGAGACTTGATCGAAATGTTAAACGGAGTAGAGAATTTGGATATAACAAGCCATCGAATGTCATCATTACTCACCCAGTGGAAACTCAGGCTATGAAAAATGAATGAGTGTGTCACTGTACAACTGTGACGAGTACCTAAACGATCGAATTCAGCAAGCAGCGCAGTGAGCGTTAAATGCTGGCTGGCAGCGATTCGGTCTGAGCTGAATGATTCATGAAGTGTTAAACGAGTTTGTTGGCGCTAGTTATGAGCAAAACGTTTATTGAAAGGTTCGCGTAATTATGTTCCAGCATTACTCCCTAGCACCGAATGATATTCTGGGTTTCGTCATCCATGGCAAATCACGAAAACGTTTTAAAAAAATAGAACAATAACATTAATACCGACTTCCTGCTTGACGTAGCCTGCCTTTAGGCAGCAGATGTCAGCTGTACTGTGATTGACATATGACATAACAAAGTCATTAATAGGTAGGAAAGAATCTAGAGATGGTGCGAACTGAAGGTTTACTGGCAAAGAGAGGATCACTGTAAAAGTACTCGGAATGGTCCCCATTGTGCGTCTACAGCAGTAACACATCAGTGTGAAGCATGGAATAACTAAATCAAAGGTGACCTATATATAGATCGGAAAGGTCAAGGTTGAGAATAACTACCCAAAGAATCACAGGAGATCGTAAGAAGTAGTGAAAGACCTTAAATGGATGTGGTCTACAAATACAGAAAGAATAATGATCAAGCACTGACTGGGAGCAATTCAAGAGACAGACTTGTAGCCTGGGAGGCGAGGAGAAATGGAAAGGAAGACGTTTACCTGCATAAGAAACTTAGCAAAGGTTGGCACGTTGCCGCAATTCATGGAAGAGGTCGAGAATTCAAACATCTCAACAGTGGAATCGTAAGTGCTGATCACACACACACACACACACACACACACACACACACACACACACACACACACACACACACACACACACACTACACGGAAAAAAAAAACTACGAGAATTTAGTAAAATCAAGCAGAAAACCCACAGGGCGCATAACTTATGAACTTTCTATAATTTCTGGATAGAATAAGAAAAAACTGGTTTATTCAATGTCTCAAATAAGTAAATTCCTTCATCTACATAGCAGACACAACCTTCCAGACAACTACGCCATCTTCTTTAAATAAAAAAAAAAATTTTTAAATGGAAATCTCATCTCATTTTATTAAAACAGCTTTCATGAAGTTAGGTGTCCTGTGTCGACTTCGTTATTTTCTTCTTTTTTTTTCCTCTAAGATGTCAGATGCAAATTCTCTATAACGATCTTATACGTCTTTACGTAGATAACGGTTCCCATCTACGGGATGGGTTTGGGCATGCATCTTTATTAAACAAGTGGAATTAAAAGTTTTCTCCTCATCAATTTCCCTCTTTTAATAGTCTTTTCAAAACTCACATACCCTTCCGTGATGTTACATCTCTTGTTATCCCCTACCGTTGTTTTCATGGTTATTGTTATTCTCAACTCCCTAGCGACATGTGTCTTCCCCCCTCCAGAGGTCACGCTGCACAAGACTTTCTACTCATTCTGATCTTTATTCTGTCCAGCTTAATAATGCAGAGTTTACTTGTTATTCTCGCTCTTTCGTCCCTTTCACTGGTAAACTCTGAAGTCTTTGCCTGTGCTTCTTTTTCTCTCTTCCTACGACTTTCAGAAGAATTTAAAGATATTTCCGAAACTAGACGAGTCAACCTCTTTGAGATGTTTGGGAAGGGGCGGGGGAAAGAGACAAATGAACGTGTGATTTTTGTGTCCTTGGTCAGCTTTCTTCGAGGAGGAAGAAGACAAATCCTTGCCGTACTCTCGTTCATCGCCAAAAGAAAAATATATCAGTAAATATGTGACATCCCTGACCCTTCAAACCAGAAATTTTCCTAATTCTTCAACAGTTTCAAGGAATTTCTTGAAACTTTCAAGTGAAGTAATCACATTAACTTTGGAGTTTAAGCATTTCATGAGGTCACTAGTTGCACTAATCCATTGAAAGGAAGAGATATAATAACAAAAAGTTTCGTTTACTCGTATATATATATATATATATATATATATATATATATATATATATATATATATATATATATATATATATATATATATATATATATATATATATATATATATATATATACGAGTATATATATATATATATATATATATATATATATATATATATATATATATATATATATATATATATATATATATATATAAAGGAAAGGAAATTGTTTATTACTTGGGATATTGTTGCCAGTTATCGCAAACAAATCTGCTCCATTAGTACGATATGTACTATGTCTTGTTCTGTGATAGCTTCCTTTTTTTTTATTCTCTTTTACCTATTTACTCTGTCGTCTTCTTGTGCACACACACACAC